>NC_133992.1:12462500-12575000 GCF_047716275.1 Strix uralensis
CAACTCGGCTATCAGCACGACTCGTTGCTAATCACGTATTACGAAAGAAAATTTATTTTAGAAAGTGGTAATTTTTCAGTTAAGAATCTTCACCTTAACAAAAGCATGACTGGAATCGCCCTCTGTACAGCAGAGCACGTGACGCTGCACGTCCGAGTTATGAAACCCCACGTCATTACCACGCGCAGCGCCAGCGCCCAGCGGCTCCCACTGTTACGGGAGATTTGTCCCCTGGGTTGTCCTGACTGGGTCAGAACTTTTATAGGGAGTTGTCGGACACCAAAGGGAGAGCGTGACACCGTTACGTGTTTCTGGCCCTTATTTTAGGTGTCTGAAGAACTGCAGCGCAGATTTTGAAGCAGACCGAGCAAGAAGCAGCAGCCTGTGTTCCTCAAAACCTGTTTTGAGGGTCCTTATTCCCCCAGGCCCCCTGTTCCCGCACGTCACCCTCCGCTGCAGGCCAGCTGCCCCGGGGCAGGCTGAGCCACCATGGGTGCAGGCCCACGGCCACCAGCCCCACACAGAGCTGGCCCAGGGCCACCCAGGCAGGAGCAGGGTAACATATTATATAAACGGTAACACTAGAAACATCTTTATTTCAACTATTTTAGTAGAGCACAGGTAGTACATAAACCACTAAAACTGGGAGAATAAGCAAATTCTTAAAAAAAAAAACCCTGTGCAAACTTATTTCAGATTTCAGATGAGGATCATTCTACTCAGCTCAGGGCCAAAACAGTTAAATAAAAAAAAAAAATGCACTTTTTCACACTAAGATTTTTAATCCTGGATTAATTATTTTAGACCTTTTCCATATTAATTACAGCAGTATAGCTTCTTTCTTAAGTTCTTTATCTACTTTCTTTGAGTAAAGCTATTTAATACTGAAGATTGTGAAAAACATTTGTTCATGATTATCCAGACGTACAGTCAAACAAGACTGAAACAAGAGCAGCATGCAAAAATGTATTTAAGGACTATCATCCCAAAATGCTGCTAAAAGCTATTAACCAGTACGTGTTAATTGCCACAGCATTCATATTAATTTTCACTTCAGGCCCGACATTGTGGAATATTTCCCCTGATACAGTTTAAACAAAGTTTAATTTAAGGAACTGCTTCTATCAACACTTATGAAAATTAACAGCCAAGCAATTAGCAGTCATGAATTATCCCTTCCCCCATGCTTTCTACAGCATCATTTTTAAAACAGTTGCTACAAGAGGAATTGTTGGGTTTTAACCCATTACCAAAACTAGCCACGAGAAACCTTGTAACACTACACAGGGGTACCACTCCTCACAACAGGATTTTTAGCATCTGTCCAGCCAAAAATCACGCTGAACTATGTTTATGTAAAGTATCTCCAGTAGTCAAGTAAACCCACAAAATCCCTATAAGGTCAGAAAAGCTAGACTTCCTTAAGTCTTCATTTTCAACCAGTAGTCATGAAAATAGAAATAAAAGTATCTTGAGAAAACTCTAGTCTGCACATAGGAAAGGTTTTTGGCCTTGTAACTCAAGTTCCTTCTAAAGCTGGATGACCCCTTCCTTACATTTTGATTGTGGTTTTCCAACTTCCCTCTTTGACTATCTTTTTTTTTTTTTTTTGCATATCTTCAGCTTCTCTTTTTTGACTGTCCTGTAACAATTCTGTATTTGCTGACATTCTTCTGGGGATGTAGGAGCAGCCATATGGTGGCAGGCATCTCAAAAATTGAACTGACAAGACATTTTAGTGATTAAAATTTCTCAAAGGTATCAGAGACTTGGAAATAAAAAAAGGACGTGGACTGGCCTCAAATTATTTCAAGGGGAGCTGTAAACAGAGGCCTTGGCAGGAGTTACTCATTCAGTACACAGTTCCTACAAAGCTGAACATTTGACTTGAGCAGGATTTTCCTCTATTCCAGTAACTAAATACATCTTGGTAACATTTTTCTTGCTAGTGGGAATGGTCATGCAGTTGACTAGCCTTGACACCAATACTGCACTAAACCAGTATCCTTTACAATTAATATCTCAGAGAAAAGTCATCACCATGCTTTCCAGCAACTCATGCAAGTTACACCTGGGATTTGAAAAGAAATATTCTGAATTTCTGTATAAAAGATAACACATGCTTTTAAAACAATTAATGAAAGCAGGCAGGTAATGTGTAGGTAAACTGAATGTTGTGAATCTCACAGTTGTGTCACTGAAATGAGCCATGACAACACTTGTGTTTCATCCGTGGTACCTGGCTATGACTTTCCGATCTTACGGTCAGTCTTATTTTCCCGACCTTATCAAAAGTCAGCAAGTTGGAACAATATGCCATCACAATCTGATTTTCCAAATTCTGTAAACAGAAATATACATGAACTTATCTATAAAATGGATGATAATTTAATTTGCATGCAGGCAAAGGAAATCAATTTGGCCACTGATTTCTTACGCCTTCAAGTAATTTTCTACACAAATTTCAACTGAAGTAATGATAAACAAAGGTTTCTTTTCATAGGAATTTTCAAGACTTATTAACCAAGACGTACAACCCACATGACTTACAAACCATGCAAACAGATGCAGGGGGTAGGTTTACTTTATTTTAAGGAAAAACTTGAAGATACAGCCAGGAGTAATTATTGTGCGTGCGCCTTTTGTGAAGAGCTGGAGTTTTACAATGTAGATGAAAGCCACAGATCTGCCATGTGTAGCTGTGGGGCAAGAATCACCTGAATTGTTGAGCTGATTAGAATTGTAGTTGCATTTCACAAGCCATATTCTCTACTATTTTGATAATTAATGAACTGATCAGAACAAGAAGAAATTAGAGTGCTTTAAAATTTTATTATTTCATAAAATTGCAGAAGTGGTTATGAAAAAGACACTAAATCTGGCAGAAAACACCTGCAAGATGTAAGCATTTTAATAAATTGGCTTGGTTGGTATTACAGCATGCAACGTCCTCTTTTTAACTGATCAGGTTAAAATGACACGTCAAATGTTGGAGGGAGGGTGTGGGAAGGACCCTGATGGGAACGGTTTTATTCGATTGCGGGTCAGCTAGGGAGCTGAACTGGTGTAAGTGAAAACCATTCCGAATGCAGTTGAGATGAGCACACACGTGAACAAAGAGCTTAGACACAGCAAGTAAAGAGCTTTCCTCACGCTCTGCCAGTGCACCAAAAAACGGGCATTATTCAACAAGCTGAAATCTGTGTCACAAAACTCAAATATATATATATCTATAAACCAAAGGCCTAGTTCTAATCTTAAAAGATTTCAGAGCCACTGTGATCCCTTGAGTAAATACATAATTAAGTAGGGTTTTTTTAAGACATGTTTAATTAGGCCCCTAGCCCCTCCTCATCCCCCCTGCCTCTCCCCAATTATGTACCATTTCCCCAAGAGATATGTGGCTCTGTTAATTATGTAAATAAGTCATGCACTATTCCCTGAAAGAATTGTATTTATGTGAAAAATACTGTTCATCTATTATCGATAAAGATAAATAGGAGACCTATGATGTTTCATTAAAAATAATTTTTAAAACCTAGATGGTTTTTGATTTTACATTACAAATGTAAAATACAACAAAACTGAAGTAAAATAACTCAGTAAACTATAATGTCTCTTCTATATCTCAGATGGTCAAGTAGGTATTCAAAAATAGACAATAAATATGGAAGTACAGAGAATAAATTTTATAAGCATACTATTGACACACTTACCAGAGTAATATAAGCAATGCTGTTAAAATTAATATAGTGAGATGATACTCTAACAAAATTACAATTCAATTATTTTGGACAGTTAAAAAGTTATTTTGATTTCTAGATCACAAATTGTGTTAATCCGTATCATACCCTACAAGTCACAACTGAGTAACACCGAGGTATTTCATTAGTATCTCTAATCTGTATAGTACAATTTCCTTCCAATGGACCAAGCACCTGCTAAGCGTATCAGACTTTAAAATATGAAAATTAAGATGTTCATTACACTCAACTATAATTCCTATTAATCCAGTAAAAAGTAATCTGGATTATCAAAGTGAGAATGAAACATGCTTAAATTCCTCAAGTCTGAGAAAAATTCTAGCAGGTAGCCCAAATCCTGTTTGAGTATTAAACCAAGATGGGGTCACCAGTGAATTACAATAAATTTCTCTTAAAGAAGGATTTTATTTTTACTTCCTCTGTGACTGACTGTTGGAAGTACATTTAAATGTTTGCCAAACTGAAATTTCACAACATAAGAACAGCAAGCTTTGAGTTTAGAAAAAAGGCATCTTAGTGTGGGGTCAGCACTGAAGTACTGCTGCCATTTATTAATGACACCAGAAACTTTGAAAAACCTGAGTTAGCACTAATTACTCCATATCAGTAAGTATAAAATAACAACAGAGGCAGCTTTTGCTACGTGGACTTCGTAGTTTAAAAATTACCATTTCACAAATATTCTAAATACTTCTAGATATGCCAGTGGAATTACATATCTGACTTTCCACTTCAAGAATACTTAACAGAATATGAAATTCTTCCATCACAATGGTAATGAAGCTCAAACTTCATACTCCCACAGGAGATTCCACAAACAAATCCAGCAGAAAACAGATCTGTGCAGTATTCATAATTGTTTTGGAACAATATGACACTGATACATCACACCAGTGTTTATATTTTGGTTTCTAGAGTTTATGACAGAGAAAAATATTTGACAATACAGAGTAACTAAACTGCTGGCAAGGAAAGACAGTTATCCACAACTCTGAGTAATATCGAGCGCAAGCTCTTGAAATGAATGTAGTTGAGGAATGAATTTGACCTACCAGGTTTGTGGCGAACCTCCTCCGTGTGTTAAACAAACGAGTACTTGCACAGAACTACACTCTTTAGTCCTTTTTTTCCCCCCAGATATTGACCTATTGATGCTCCAGTTTTCCACCTTCAAAACAGGCAGTGGCTCTTCCCACTCTCATTGGAGCATTTTGAGGATAAAGACAGCATAAATCATGGAATATTCATCAAGTGCTCTGATGTCGCTAGACAGAATGGATTTTTTAAAAAATGCCAAATAACCAATCATTTATACAAAGGGTCTTACCACCAACTCTGTAGAGAGATGTCCTAGGACTCTGCACACTACATGCTTACCTAACCAACCTGCTGGTGAAGAAAACAGCAAGGTAAGGTGTGCCTAACGGCAAGGCCATCATTTTGTAATGAAAATGGGGAAAGGTTCTACCATACCTGGAACCATTATATTTAAGAGAAGCATGTTTCTAGATAACCACTTTAAAATAACTGATGGCCTACCATAAAGTCTAATTAAAGCTTGAACAAGTACAGGCACACAAGAACTGCCAAAGGCCTATTATCTTCAGGCCGGGGACCTCCTGGATATGAGAGAAAAACATCTGGTGCACTTACCTTGCCGTCAAATTTTGAGTACTCGTTGAAGGGGTTATTCAGCTGCAGCGGACACTGTTCAAGTCGCACAGACAGTATTGACTGCTTCCCAGAACACGGAGACTTTACTCTGAAATTCTTTTTTTCAAATAGTGAGCTCAGCTCCTCTGCTGTAGATCAGAAGAGATTAGACTAGTTGTACTATGAGATGTACAGAGGCTACTGTTTACCACAGAAAGATAACATTATAAGAGGGAGAACAAAATCAAATATATAAAACAACAAATGCTTTAGCAGGGCAGAATCTACCACCACTCTTTCACAGCCCAAAGATACGAAACCGTAAGAAGTCTGGACAGTGCTACTGTTCAGACTGAGGAAAAGATGAATTTTTCCCATGAACTGATCACTACAAAGTCCACTTCAGTCAAGACAAAATTCAAGATACAAAGAGAGAATTACGTATTCCTGGTCTTTCTGCTTGCCTACCTTTTTCTAAACGAACAGGAAATGCTATGCATAAGAACTGCTGACACATCTACGCTGCACCATGCAAAAGCCTTTCAAACCCAGCCTGTAACACACGATATGATGCGATATTACAGGACAATATTATACTACCCCATTACTATACCATAACGTCACTATGCTGTCAGCAGTAGGCTTGGGACTAGATCTGATCCAAAAGAATCACTTCAGATTTTACTTCTCATGGAAGTAAAGAAACACCTGAAAACACCATTCCAGACAGACAGACAGTCTGGACAATGAAAAAAGCTTTCTAAAAACAAAGGTGTAAGAGTCAGTGAGTTCTTTGTGTGGTCTGTGAAGGCTCATCCTCCAACAAGCAGCTCTTTTTACGCGAAGAAACTACATAGCTGAATTTCCAGCAACGGTTTTAACTCAAAATTTACAGGCATACTTACAAAACCCTAAAAATTAGGGCTTCTTCTGTTATCAGGACACTACAAAATCAGGACAGAGCCTGGGGTGTTTTAGCGTATCAGTGGCAATGGGCCTCATCTGCAAGAAACTGTGACTGAATCTGGATGAGTTTTTTCCACATCTGCTCTAGGAACCAAGTACCCCCAAACTCCATCAATCACAACTCGAGAACCAACAGCAGCTCTCCCAGACCGGCTCTGCCCCGCTTCCTACGTTTGGATTCTCTCACATCTCACAGATAAACACGTTCCTCCTCCGGGGAAATGAAACCGCTCCTAAGGCGGAATGACTCGGGACTCATCTGCAGGGAGTTGGTTAATTTCTTAAAATGCAGAATTAAAAACTTGACAAATTGTAACTAGTCAAAAGCTCAGTTTATTTTTATCAGCAGATTGCCTGAAAATTCAGACAGTTGGCAAAAGTGCTAAATACTGGCACCAAGAGATACCCAACAGTCTTGTGAGAGGCTGTGATTAACCAAAAAAGCTTGATTAAATCCTTTTTAAATGTGGCAACTTAAACTCCATTAGGTATTCTGTTTTTTTGTAACAAGCTTATCTCTGCTTTTTAAAAAAAAAAAAAAATCTCAATTACAATTATGCTAGAGTACTACCCTTATCTGGTATTTCTTGGGCATTTGGAAAGTACTCTGTACCCTGGAATCCAATATAATGGTTTTATTGGTTCTAGTGAAAAAGTCAGTCTTATCTTCAAGTTTTGTCTCTAGGGAAATAGTAAAATGATTTGTTTATTGTTTCCTTTGTTGGGATGTGCAAAGAGAGAATCTCGAGAATTCTTCTGAAGTCACTGGTGTGACATCTGTTTTGCTTTGAGTTCTGCATAGCTTTTACTCAGACAAATATCTGATGTGACGAAGAGTTTAAACCACAGTACATTCTATAAGACTGCAAATTCAGCTGGCTGAGATACAGTTTTCCTTTTCCAGAAAACTTCAGAAGTTGAAAAAAATTCAACTCATTTTGGAAAAGGAACCCAAAACCTTCTAAAAATTTGTGCAAAAAGCTAGAAGGTAGATGAGATTTCTGAAAAGCTACCACCTTCCATTGAGCATTCTGTCAAATAATTCCTAATAGACTTGGGCTGTGAGAATTTCAATTTTAAAAATTGAAAAAAAATCTTAAATTCTCAAATTTCAGGGAAAAAAATCTCATGTTTTTACATTAAAATACCTTAATTGCATAATTGTTAATTCTTAATTAAAAGTAAATTTTGCCATTAGTCTGTACTATCTGCATTTTTCAGCTTTTGTGGCTTTGTCAGCCACATGGGCTATTCTATATGGGCTGGATGCAAGGCTTTTGAAAGATTCCCTCGATATATAGTTAATACACATTTTATATGCTCTGAAATGAAAGAATGCAGGATGTAAATACAATGCCTTATTTTCTTGCTTTCATCTAAAAATACCTAGCATTTTATAAGGAGGAGTAACCTTTTGTATGTCTATCCGTATTTGGTTTAGAGGACCCACAGCTGCTTTACCAACGTAATTTGATTTCTACACTGCATGAAGCTGGAACGTTCTTTCCATTTTACTGAAAAAGAACTGATGCACAGAAAGGTGATGTGTGAATTGGTGGCACAGCAGAACAAAAAACCAGACCTCCACTGTGTTACACTTTACTTCCAGTCAGTCAACTCCCCCTGCAGCACCTTTGTATTTGTTAATCTCCCGACCAACTCCAAAGGCATGGAGATTTTCTTTTTCCAGTCCGCACACTACTACCACCTTATCTCTCAAACTCATCCCCGACAAAGCAAACAGCTTGTCTCACGACAGCGGGCAAACAGATGATGAATAGAAAAATATGATTCTTTTTTTCTCATTACCATACACAAAATTACTCATCTCTCACTTCCCTTTATCCTGGTTAGGGCACTTTTATTTCTGTACATAGTAATTAAAAATGGGAATCACAAAAAATACTCAATTGCCAGATGCCTCAAATTACGGCTACATATGCAAGCGCAGGACGGGAGAAATGCTAGTAAGGCCTCTCTCTGACGAGTGCTCTCTGGAGGTGCTGTCACCAGGCTAACGCGGGACAAAACCACCTCCCAGCATCCCTTCAGTTTGCACAGGGCCAGCCGTAGGCTCGACTTCGCCTAACGCGCAGATAAACTCAGTCAGAAGAGGGCAGCCAAATTCCCCCCATCTGAGAACAGCTACTGCTGATATTGCTTTCATACCTATTTTCCAATCATGCTGAATTCAAGGAACAGAACAGACAAAGCCTCACACAGACACACTTGACGAAGAGGAAGATGCAGTGGGTATCCTTCAGGGCTCCTCTCTCTCCTGGTCTCTTCCTACCACGCTGTTCTTCACGCAAGACACATGCACAATCTCAGTGACTAAGCAGAGAAGGAAAATCAGCTCTGCCAATAGAGAGAGACACCGAGTGCCTGGAGTTTTTATGTAACTTACTTATTTTTTATTTAAATCTGTTCTGCAGCAAAGAGGGACTGATCTATTTGCCTGCAACCCCAGCACATCCTTGGAGAGGGGGACACCTCTGTTACTGCTGGTTGACATATTATGTCTGTCTTCAGGGCAGCACGTGAAAAGAACTAAATGCCATGGTGGAGCCCCCATGAATAAGACGACACAAACAGCACAGACACAGCGGGAAACCTGAGTCTGAGTGCAATTCAGTGTGAAGAAATATCAAGCAGTATACAGTGAAGGATAAAGAAGAAAAGAATTGCATCATCATTGGTCAAATGCTATAAAATATTGAGCAAAGAGAGTTGGAGGTTATGGTAGATTAAACTTTAAAACCTACAGCCCTGCTTACAGAAGTAGAAAGGCAAAAACATTTTAGAATGCATTAACAGAGGTATCAGAGGTAGCTGAACACTGTACTAAGGATTAGTGCAACCGTGTTGCTCATGTGAACAGCTTTGTTCACTTCTCTAAAAAAAAGATATTATAGAGCTGGAGAATGTTCTGCAAATGACAGCCAGGAAGATACAGGGATTTAGGTAAAAAAAGGAGATTACACAGGGACCTCATTAAGATATACACAAGTTCTGAAAGAAGGAGGCATGACAGACCACACAAAGGTTTGAATGTGTGTCAAATACAACAGGAATAGATACTAGTTTGAGCTATAAAATATGAGAATTGAGACAGATTTTTCATTTCATATATTACAATTTAAACTATGTAGAACATCCAGTCAGAAATACTTAACTATATAATTTAAAAAAGCATATTTTGAGAAATCAGTGACAGTAGTTTTTACAAGGCAAGGCTAGATAAACTAAGGCAGCATTTATCATGCTTTCATTTAAGTAGATCATATATATACACATCATTTAAGATTTTTCCCCTTATCTAGAAAAGCAGCCACAAAAATATTCTATAGAAGTAAACTCTACGAAATTCATCACATCCGGTACACCAAGCGCCCCTGGAAATAGCTAGAAAGCCGTAACTTACATGGAGATACTGATCCTGCCTTCCGAACGCAGACACCTGCCAATCACCCACCCCCAGAGCAGAGACACGTCCTGCTCCTCACACACCCCAAGTAACGCCAAGAGCTGCACCAACCCCAGCTCTTGCTCAGAGACAAGAGATAATGATGCTACAGATGACAGAATACACAAACACTGCATTAACAGCTTATAGTGCAAACAATAAAAACAGCAACTTGTATTAGTTCAGACCACCAAACTAGGTTTTAAACATTTTTCTTTACTTTGCCTTTAATAATAATTTGGAACACTGTAGTTGTAGCTGAAAAGAAACGAGATGCCTGTGGCCCACCCATGCCCCCCCCCCAGCAATAAACTAGGGGAAACACATAACTGGGGAATGAAGGCAAACACAGTAATTAGTATTTCCTCTATGCTTTGAAAGCTTAAGTGAAAATTACAAACTGAGAACGTTGCAATCATCAAAAGCAGAGATAAAAACAGTAGGAAAATAGAAGATCTTTTCTTTTTACCTGAGTAAGAAGTATTTCTGTCTTTCCACTGAACATTTTTGCATTTTATTTGATTTTGTCTCTCTTTCCGCAGACGTTCTAGTCTCTGAGCTTGAAAAGAAATATTATAACTATAAGTTTGTCAATGAAAGTTTACTATAAACAAAGACATAATTAACTACCTTTATATGAATAAAGATGTTTTATACTGCATATGTAGGCGAAAAAGTCATAAAATTTTAAAGGTGGCACCCCTGAAAAGCAAATACCAACAAAAACATGAAAATGTTCTTGATTTATAATTGAAATTAGAGGATATAAAACATTAATAGAGATCATAAAGATAGTATTAACATGGAAGAGAATAATAAAATGTGAAAACTTCTGTGATTAATATGACATTTCATTATATAAATCATTAATAACGGTCTTAAAGGAATTTTAATGCACAAATGAACTGAAGTGAATATTACATTACAGGAATAAAATTACTGTTATGAATTACTCTACCCGTTTCAAAAATTAAAGATAAATGAACTCAGACTAGACTATTAAAGTTTTAAATATAAAATCCTTTATCTAAAAATCATGAAAATTATAAAATGTCAAAGCTATATAAATTAGCATAGCTTTTTCTTCAGTGTGCTGAAACAGTTTATAGGTAGTAAAATAAATGATTTGTATCTTCACAACATTAGTCAAATCTTAAAATGAATATAATATTTCTTTACGTGTATTTTGACTCCATCTTCAAAATACGGTTTGAAGAAAAGACTCAAACAGTTATAATATCAAAGAACTTACAGACCAGGGTACCAGACAGTACCTTCTTCTTGTTAACAGTAAGCACTCTCCCAGGAAATGGTCAGCTAAACCTGGTAGGAGCCACCCCAGACAATGGCCACGAGAAATAACTGGTGCTACCAAGTGTTCACGCAAAGTAAGAAAGCAGATTAGACTGGGAAGTGGGACTAACAATGTTGATCACTGAAGGAAACAATTTGCTGGATATATTAGCAATTTTGATGTATTGAGACCATTCATTAACTAAAATGGGTTTGTAGAAGAGATTTTAAAATGCTAAATTACTCTGACAATTTTTAGATACAGTCTGAGTTCCCTGAACCACTTCACCAGTTAAAAAAAGGTTAATAAATATTTTCTATCCCTCCTATTATTATTCTTTCATATTTAGTCTTTAAACTGAATTGTGGACACAGAAGTGATTTTTTTTTTTGCCCCCCAAAACACTCTCAACCTGGCAACTGATGAAAAAAATACTTTGAAGTTTAACAACTGTAACAAGCAGTTTAAGTACAAACACAAACAGGGACTTTCATTTCCCATTTAAGTCAACATGAGGTTAGTGCCTCCATGTATCTTACTCTTAATGAAATAAGAGAAGTATCCCCACTTATTAAGTATAAATATTGGGTAAAACACTATTGTAGCATAGATATTTTATTCTGAAAGAAAAAGCTTTTTTTTTTCCCCCCCCCAACTACTGTCCAGACTGTAGCTCAAAAATCACCTTCCGAAACCCTTTCTTCCCAAATGGGCCATCATAAAATATCCGTTAGATTCACAGGTAAACAATGGATAAAGAAAAAAAAAAGTAAAATAGAAATAAGAATACCACATGTTTTTATCCTATTTGATATTTTCACCCCTTGTCAAAACAAGTGTACTAAAGCGCAGTCACCATCTTCACTAACTCCATCCTATTCTTCTATCCAGAGCTGATCACAAATGATCATTTACTGTGGGACTGCGTTACAGCAACTCCAAATTAGATGGAATTAGCAGCACCTATTAGAAGTCTGAATTATTTAAGTTCATTCTCACCAGAAGCATGCTGGTTTGAAAGCTTTCTGTGTGAAAAATGTCACTGACCAAATGTAGTTCTTGTGTCATTAACTATTAGCAACCAGATGAGCCTTTGATTCTAGTCTCGTGGACTGGGAGAATTTGCTGCTTTCCCACAGACCCAACACCCCGCACGGACCTGCCTCCACGTTACTCTTACCCTGTGGACAGGGCAGAAGGGCCGTGAGGAGATGGAGCCCAGAGCCAAGAGCACCTATGGCCCCCCAGCCCCGGTGGGAAAGGAGGAGGAATCCAGTGGCAGGTAACGCCGGCGTGCTCCCCAGGCGCCACGTGCGACACCCTCGCGCGTCTCCCCCGCGGCACATCCCTTTCAAGGCCAAGGGGATAACTTTGCTACCAGAACGCACATAAAAATGCATTTCCAAATTTGCAGAGCCACATGAGAACCACCTAATAGCCACACTGGTGTAGTCTCCACAGAGAGGTGTTGAGTCTTCTACAGTAACACGTTATTTCCACATTTTATGAAAAAGATACCATCCTGGCAAGGACAGTAAAACAGCTTTGCTAAAGATAATAAAAAGTTATACTCCATCCAAAAACAATGGTTACAGACAACATAAGCCAAAATCATTTTATTGAGCAGGATATAAACCAAGGAGATTAAAGAAAAGCTTGCATGTTAACAAAGTCTGCCACTATTACCTGTTGATACACAAAATGACACTATATTCTCTTTCCAAACCTAAAAACCATTATCTGCTTTTCAAAGAACAAATGCTCCTGCTCTTGTTAAACCTGCTCAGGTAGTTACGGATTAAGTAAAAAAGAAGTGTCCTTACATTTGCTGTTTTAGGAGCAAAAATTGCAGATTTCACAGTTAATGAGTTTTTGTATTTATGAGATGTACGAGCACTCTGTTCTATGTATGCACGTATCTGGTTTTGTCCATCAAGAACTTAGATAAGTACTTGTGTAATGCAAAAAGCATTTATCTTAAAAATAGTTAACTTCCTATTTAATTTATTCCTCTTCCTGTATTTTTGAAAAGGGTTCAGTACCGATCAACTTGCATTCTTCATAGGCTTTTTTCCACCCTGCTCTGTTTCAAATCACAGCCTTGATAACCGCATCCGGTTCCTGGTGGTACCAGCACACACGTGGAACGTAAAACACACGCTGGGTGAGAAGAGGCAGAGAAACGGCTCCCCAGCAGACTGAGTGTCCTAACCATCATTTTAGAATATGCCACCAGCTGGAAACTGAAATGGTTTCAATACATAATTTACACTGAGATTATTCTATCAGTCTACGCGGTGAAACAATCCTTCAGAATTATTTTTTGGAGCAATTCTATAAAACTTTAAACTTTATCTCTCCTTCCTCACGAACTACACCATCAACTGAACTAAACAAGAGCTCAGGGACAGCGCGAGGCAGGCTGGCACGCTGAGCTTTTCACCATGCCTTCCAGGTGCTTGCAGCTACACATCCAACTTATTTCCAAACCTAACTCTCCATTACAAGATCAGTGCCCTGTTTTTTCTGTAACTTTTGACAAATTCTCATTTGTAAAAGGTATTGAAAAATACTTGATACCCTACAATGTATTCCTTGTTAGGTAGAGCACAGATGTTTTTTCTGAGCTCTAGGTGGTGTTATAATACCTTCAGAAATCATCTGAATAAAATATATACTGTAACAAAAAAAAGAGGTCAGTATTGACCACCCCACACCAATCTTTTCAGATATATTTTATATCACTGAACTTCTGTTCGTAGCATTCCTTGGGTAGAAATCTGAACTTCCTTCATATGAAACAACAAATGGGACAGCTTTCTTCCAGTCAAGACAAACTGAGCATATTTTGTAAAGGTGTGCACCCTTCAACTTTCTAATTTGGTAACTTAAATCCTAGCTCAAGGTTCTTCTCTGAAGTAAAACTTCAGGAGACAAAATACAGACAAATCATTCACTTTGTCAGCTCACATCAAACTTCACTCCTCTCATATAACAAATAGATTTGATGCCTCACTAGATAGATTTTTCTCAGAAAATAACTATCCTGTTCAAAAGTTAACACCCCTCCAGACATTAACAATAGAAATATCAGACTGTTCACGTACTTTGGATTTAGACTTGATGTCTTTACAATTTAAATTTTTTTAATATATAAAACTGACTACTTCAGTGTTCCTCTGCACATGAATAAGTAAAACAGCAATTAAAACTCAGTTGACAGCACACATGAAATGATTCAGTTACTTTAGTCCTTTTACAGAAAGGGTCTCGACATCACAAAAGGAAAAGTTTGACAGATACCTGGCGTGTCATGCTCCGATTCGCCCCTGCAAGGCAGACTAACAGAAACGGAATTTAAAAGGCTAATATTATCTTGGCTGCAAGCATCACTTACCTGTGTTTGATCGTCTTCTGATTCCGAAGTCCCAGCTTGAGGTAATATCGACTGATTGGGAATATACATAGCCCTGAGTCTCACCGTTGCTTCCCTGTGTTTCTGAACCACTGTCCCCATATGCTGACGAGGGATTAAACTTCTCCAGGTCGACATCGTGATCTATCAGGACCATTTCACACATCCCTGTGTCATCACTGGTCACGTGTGACTGTCGGATATGAGCAAGTATAATTGTTGGGTTGTCCAGGAAAGCCATTCTGTCCACAAGTCCACCCCTTCACTATACTATCTTCTCTCCATCTTGTTTCATGGACACATTTACCTAGAAATAGAACATACACAGCATTTTAGGAAAAAAACCCTGATACAAGAACGTTTATATTTTGGATGCATAAAACCTGACTCAGTTTTGTACAGTGAACTATTTTCATTCTGCTCCAGTTTAAGTTACACTGCTTGCTGAGATCCACTTAAAGAACAGTGTTTTGGAAGACAGCTTGAAACCTGAATCCCAAAGCAGAACACAACAGACACCTACAGACAGGTCCCATTACTCTACAACAAATGGTTGCTATAAGGCAAGATATGCTAAGGACTACACATAGACGGATGGAGAGAAAATACACAAGAAACATCCGTCCATTCAAATTAATAAATTTACCAAAAGCCAGATAGGGTTTTGAATTTCTATTCACCCATCATAATAGTGTTTCATAATATTGTTTCTACTGTACCTCTACATACCAACTCTTTGATTACTTTATTATAGACCCTCTTCAGGTTTTGTATTTCCAGGAAAAACTTTAAACATGGACAGATTAGTATCTCTGGGCAGAATATTGAACATCTGCTGCTGCGTGGCACTTCATATAGGGCAATTGTTGTAATACCAAAAAAGCTCTGTGACCATACAGCACACGCCTGAATTCTTAAGCACTTTAACAACAGTAATTGCCACTTACCTACAATATTTCATTCAGAGTACTCAAGCGGCCTTACAAAACAAAGGAGAGGGCAAAAAAAGAAAAAAACCCCAAACCACAAAACCCAAACCACACTCAAACTGTTACCCTATTTTACTGTAGCTGTGGATTTATAGTTCCACTGATCTAATTCAAGCCTGGGCTGCCTCTGAAAGGGGCAGCTCCGGGCTCCTGCCTGGCCCTGGTCAGGTATTTCCACCACCTCCCAAGGCTGGCGTTAGCACTTGGGTAGCTGCGAGGTGAGCTGGATCCAAAAAAGGACCTGCTGGAAACAACCTGAAAAAACCCAACCATTACTAATTTCCAGGCTGATCAGTGTGCCAGTGAACAGCTGCAAGAGCACCAGTACCAACACAACACAGCAGCAGGAGCATCCAAAGAGGGAGGTGAGCCGAGGTTCCCCTTTCCGCAGCGGCTCCCGGCCGGCTCAAAGCGACTGCGAAACCCCAGCCTGAGGAAGGGGAGGCTGGGGGGCTTTTAAACCTAATCTCAGACCGATGCAAAACTAGATGTAAAGTCCAGAAGTTCAAAATCTCCGCTGCTTTTCTAATCATTTGTGTATGTGAGAAAAACACCCAACATTTCAATACCAGCACTAGAACTACATGTGTTTGTTTAGTACTTTGAACACAGAAACAACAAAAACAACCCCTATGTTGCTGTTTGCAAAACTTCTGTCAGCAAGAGAAAAATACCAAAAGAAAAGAAACAATTTTAAATCACAGAAAGCTGTATCCCATGAAAATCTGGTAAAGGCAGCTGGCCCTTCTGTGGCAGATTTTAACAGAAGAAAGTGAAAGGAAGCATCAGACAGGCTTGTTCCAGGACCAAACACATCTCACCGTTTCCCCTGTATGCTTCCAAGGGGAAAGGTGTATTAACATAGAGCCCCGCGAAGCAGCTTCTGCATTTAAACAGTTGGAAGCAAAATTAGTGTTTTATCTAGACACTCAGCTAATCATGACAAAAGCAAAATTTTGAAGGTGTGTTGTAACTTGAGAACCCACCATCCCTACCAGTATCCACCCCACCAACACACATCAGCATCTGCTAATGAGAACATTCAATAAATAAGAGGTTTGTGTCCTTCACAGTTTTAGGCTTTTTTGCGCTCCCTGGGCCACAAATGTTGCCATTTTTTTCTGAGACACTGCATCTTTCTGCTTTAAAAAAAAATATAGACAAAATCAAAAGTATTATATTAAACAACAGACCCAGCAGCGAGAAGGAATTCAATAAAAGAATGGTAGAGAAATAAAACTGACATGCCGCTTGTTATTAATACACTACTCCTACCATACATTTTAATAAATTATGCTATTAGCTAAATACGCTCCATCAGTATCCTTGGAGATAATCAAAGCCCAACCGGATGAGGCCCTGAGCAACCCGCCTTAGCTGGCCCTGCTTGGCGCTGGGAGGCTGGACCAGATCTCCAGAGGTCCCCGCCAACCTCAGCAACGCTGCGACTCCAAGTTCTATTTTTTATTTTCTGACTATTTCCATTACAGAAAGTAGGCCTGCTCTCCCTGAAGGATTTCTCATTGTCCTCAAAGAGAGAGGCCATAAGGCAAATATCCTACCATAAGGCAACTGTCTCCTGGCTGTAATTTATGTTAAAGGCCTTTAAGCTGTAACAGCGTGACTAGTATTGTGAGACCTGGAGAATACAGACACAACTAAGTACACGGCGTATGGATATTTGAAAAAGTGCACTGACAATGTTCTTTAAACTTAATTATTTACACACTGCTTATTAGAAAAGGCCACGCTCACCTGCAAGCTGTAAGAACTTGTTTAAATAAGCAACTGCCTTAGGCTTCTAAAAGGTCTGCAAACTCCCAATCAAAAATTACTGCTGCCCCATCAATGTGTCATATAAATGTTGGCATGTTAATTGTGTATTTATAAGATTGTTAATGGTTAGTTAATTTACCTCCCACACTATTATTGTACTTGAAATGATTTAATGTCTGCTAAGGGAGTTAACAACATGTAACAGCAGATGCGAGAATTTTACCTTTATACTCTGCACCCCGACTTCATGCCATTAACAGTCCGTGTGCTAAATTAGCCAAGCTTCTCTACAATTTCACATATGCAATCACTCTTCCCATAAACACGAACAGTGAAAAATTGCCAGAAATTCTATTTCAAACTCTAAAGTTTAATACAAACACATTTTTTCTTCCGACTCTTCAGAATTTTCAAAAGGACACATTAAAACTAATTTCTCAATAAATTTATGTTAACTGGAAAATCTATAAACAGTTAACACCCCTCAAAAAAACCCCCAAAACAAACCAGGAAAAAGTTCAGACCCCAAAATTCAGTTCAGATTTTTATGCCCTATTTTAGCAGTTGCTACCTACACAATTCTAAACTGGTTCCTGCTTTCGATAAAGGCAAAGCACAATCAGATGGCACAGACCCGGTGTGAGGAACAACGACCTCTGGTGAAGTAAAAGAATTCAGAGAAGCAAAGTTCAATCTTGCAAACCTTTACACAAATACCTTGAAGCCTCCATGTCATCAGCCCCAGCAAAATCACAGATACAAGATCGATTTCTAGCCCCACTGAGACTTGCCAGCATCATACCACCCCTTCTGCGGTCCTTATACCCACACACGATCGTCACATCCAGGTGTGGTAACTGAATTTAACAGAATTCAGGGACTTTCTGAGCATCAGCAACCTATACGTTCTTCAATCATAAACAAAAAATAAGCATCCCTTTAATACTTGCACTACATAAATATTATTCCACTATTAAATAAAATACTTTGCAGACAGCTGTCAAGCATGCTCTATGCGAACACTAAAAATGAAAAGAGCAATGCGAAACCTATGCAACCTTAACAGTATTTATGTGTGACATGATATACAGGTTAGTGTTACGATGATATACTACTTATAGGCAACCGCCTTCCATGATTCATCACACAGGTGGACAGAGCTGAATCAGCCCTTCACTTTCTTCTTGATCTTTATTATTCATCTGACTTATTTTCTGCGTATTATCTAATCACCACCCTGGCTACAGGTGCCCCCTCTCACCTTCTCCTTGGTCTCATCACATCGCTACCGAGGTGCCCCAGAGACCGTGGGGAGCACAGGAGCGTTAGTCCTGTGCACTTAGAGAATATCCTCAACGATGTAAAACTGCACCATCGAGAGGCTGAACGCCTTGCCAGGATTCACAGGAACTTTGTAGCAAAATCAGACAGCTGGATCTCAGCCTACTATTTTTATCAGAAGATTCCTCTTCCAGTAACCCACTGCTATATTTATGGCATCTATAGACTTTCACAGCAAGGGAAGCAGGGCTGTTATGCAGATCAGTAACACAGCAAACAATAAGTAATGCAGAACGTTCTAACAAATTATTCAGCTCCTGGTAGACAACCCTAAGGTCTTGAAAAGAGGACAGGTGGCTCTACAGGCTGAACCTCAAACACCCAGCTGAACACATCGGCATCTGGGGAGGCAGCTTCCCCAACGTGTTGTGTTCTTGTGACCCTCCTGCTTGTCTGATGTACTGCATTTAAATAAAAGGCAGATTTTCTCACTTTCCTCTTTCCCCACCAAAAGCCAAAGACATACCCCAAAACCCAGTCTGATTTATATTCACATTATACTACATCGAGCGTCAATGAGATATCAAACAAGTGAGAGATGAGGGGAAAGGACAAGCTAAACACACACCTCTTACGATTGCCATCCTCCCCACCCATCCTGCCACCCCACCGCGCACCAGTGGACGCAGCGGGAAGCGTCTTGCTGCTCCAGTGCTGGGCCACGCTGCCTCGTGGGGCCGCAGCCACACGTCGACCTGTTCTGACTGCGATTCTCAGAGGAAAACGTTTGACCTTGAGCACAGGTTACCTTACATTCGGGAAAACATAGTTATTTTGGATCGGATTTGCTGGTTGAATTTGACAAAACCCCTCCCTGTTACTGCCCAGTGGAAGGTGGCTCGTCACTACGCTACGCACCGGCCACGTTTCGCTCTTGCACCTGCCAGGAGTGGGGCAGACGCCAAGTCTGACCCCCCCCACCCCGCGCCCCAGCCCTCCGCTCCGCTCCCGCTGCTCACCGCAGGCCCCTGAAGCCTTCTCTGGTCAAACCACAGACTGAACCACGGACTTCACTTGGTAAATCGAAACTGGTGACAACGGGCACATTTTCGTGCATCGCACTTGTCACCGCAAGAGGTTTACAGACATTGGGGTAAAAACTTACAGCTCCACCAAGCACAGCCTGGTTACCGCTGGCTCAGCTTTGACTTAAGGACATTGTTCCTAAAATTGTGAGCTAACGCCACCTTCACATGACATGCTACAACTGGTCAAAGTACAAGAAAAATTTTCCTCACAGAAAATTTTGATATTTATACCTTTCATGCTTCAAAATATATCAACTATAGCACACGTGGAAATTTGCTCACAGACCTCTAAATAAGCCGGAATAAATGACAAAAATCTGAAAAAATTGTAAGCAACTAAAAATGTTCTGCTACAGGAAAGAGCTACAACTTTGAAATTCTACCAGTTTGAATGGGATAATTTTAAGAGTCCTTCAGTTCAAATGGCTAAAAGCAGCTGTAAATTCTCCACAAAACTCTTGAGCCAGTTCTTGCAAGGTTATTTTGCTCTCTAAAAGTAAAAAGTGAGAAGCAGGAAAAAAATTTCCTCTCTTATTCTGCAAAGCTGTAGTTCCTTTTTTTTTTTAGAAGAAGAAGAAAATATGTTTAAAATGACTGTCCTCCTTAAGGAAGTAATAAACAATTAAAGCCCTATTCAAGGTAAACAAAAACTTTCTAATGCAACTTCTGGAAGGCACAACCTGCATCTAAACCAATTACCAATAATCTCAAAATACAGCAGGCTGGAAGAACCATAGAACACTACAGGTCATCTTATCGCTGAAGAGCTTCCACAGTCACTGGACTTACACCTCTCTGACCGTAGCGCTCTAAAGTGATCGTAAAAACTAATGAAAAAAACAGGCAGATTAGAATAAAAAAAAATTATCATACCCCCCCCAACTGGAATAGGACGGTGCAAACATACTTCAAAAATTTATGATTCAGGTTATATGAAATAATTTCACAGTTAACTTCTGTCTGCAATTGCAAAAGAAATGGTTCTGGTTATCTACATTTGCAGCAGTACAAATAATCAAACCCCTTGAATGCCAGACAGACTCCTGTGCATGCAGGATAAAGGAAAGTGAACCACAGTCTATGAAAATTCAAGTTTATGTTTCAACAAAAGCTCAAGTGCATTTAAGAATGAATACTTATCTAGAGAAGCTGCCACTCATGCTTTGGGTTCTATCATTAAAAAGCAAATAATCATTTAAAGTCATTTAAAGAAGTGCTCTTTCACAAGTGAAACTGGCATCTGAAAGTTACCATGAGAAAACACTACATTGCACACAACTTCCAACAAATTATTTGTTACGTTTCAAACCTGTAAATCAATCTGGCACTAGCTATGTATTTCTGTGGTTATCAACTGCTTGGAATTCGGCTGTATTTTTGTTGTCACACTAATAAGGATGCAAATTATACCAACTCCAATATTTTAATTATTGAGCTTTAGGGAGGGAGGGAGAGAATATTGGCGTATGTATGGAAACTGTCCTCACCTCTATTTGTTTCCCGATCTTGTCAAACCTTCATTTAATTGTAAACAAGTTGATCCTCAGCTAACCTGAGCTATCTTGCATCAAGATTTTAAGCAAATAAATAAGTATAAAAACTGCAAAGATTATAAATTAGGGCAGACAAATCTGTATCTAGACTCATGCCTGCAAAGAGCATTCTATCAATATAGTGAAATGCTAATCTCCTAATTAACAACCTAATTAGGTAATTATGGCTTTGCAGAGGGATGCCTAAATGAAATATGACAACATGGTCACCTCTTTATATGGCACCTGTGGGCCTTTTCAGCTGTCACTGCAAAGAGTGCAATATCAATTTGAACAGATGACAAAGTGTTGTCATTTTTCATTCTGATATTGTACTGAATGGTTTGGATAGAAGCAGTTTAGAAAAGCGGCATCTTGCCTGGTTTCTGCCTAATCTAAATATGTGCAAACACTTTGCTTAATTTTTAATGTCTATGATTATGCTTATTTTTTCACACGGGCTAGCAAGCGTTACCTAACACACACGTTACATCTGCAATGTCATACTGTGATGACCCACCACACTGGAATCGCTATTACCTAATTTCACAGCGTGTGTGCATGAGAACTTACTACCCAGAAAAAAAAAATACGAGTATTTGAGTTCATTTTTAAGGCTTAACTGCTGATTTTAAAATAACAAAACAAAACCAGAGAACCTTTTAAATAACACATTACAATTTGCGTTTTATTTTTATTCCCGATGAACGGTTTTGCAGAAACAGAGCCCAGCCGTGGTGGGCCGTGAGCAGGTGAGGCTGACCGTACTTCTGCTTGCACAGAAAGCTGCAAAGGAGCACTTTCAACAGTGGCACAGCACCGTCGTACAGAAGTGTGATTTTTCACTCATATGCCTAAAGTGCTCTGAAGACAAGTCGTTAAGCTTTAACATTTCTAAGATGAACAAATAAAATACCCACTTGCAAAGAGGAGGGTAAAAGTGTAGGCTCGGACTCCTCAAATATTAGACTAGAACTTCTATTTTAGCTCTTCTCATTGTGGTATTCACGAGCCTAAAAAACCTCCATAAATCTTACAAACACCCATCCAAACTTCAATCTTAAAAAAAACCCAAACCCAAACCAGAAAGCTTCAGCGGTTTTTTGCCTGTATAATACCGAGAGAGATGCCACGTTGCCTGGGTTTTCCTGAGCAAGACTCACTAGCTCTGTCTACTCGGCAATTAGCAGGAGAGCAGGGCGCTGCGGCAGTGCTCATCGGGAGCCTGTACTGCACCCACCCAGCTGCTCCGGAAAGGCCACCTCATGTGCTGAAGCCAAACGTCACCCAAAGGTGCTTTAAGCATGCGGAGGCCCACGCCTGATGGGGGGTTCACCCAGCGGGACCCCCGCAGCTACCGACTGCACCAAAACCCCCACCTGCATCTTCTGAGCCAATTCACCAGCCCACTCTCAAAAACTTTTATACTGCTGTGCAGCTGTACCATCAAATTGTTAACTGCAAATAACATTACCCCTGCAAGTATCCAACACAAATTCAGAATTATATTTGTAAATTCCTGTCTTACCACAGGATTATCAGAAAAAACAAGTGTCAGATGTCACCAACAGTATATCTTTATCTTTGCTGGATAACTTATTTCTGCAGTTTAGTCTGAACTGGAATATTTTAGTGGGTTTCAAACATAAAGCAACCCTTCCTTCCTGTAACGGTATTCCATGTACAGCTTTTCAACATGGTATCATGTTTCAGTCCTACAAAAAGTGTAACCATAGATTATCATGACATAACCTTAAAAGTATTTTATACGAAGAGTTCATTTTGTATACATCAACAATAAGAGTATACTCATAAATGTAGATTCTAAATCTACATGTAAATCTAAACGTGGACGGTAAAACCAGCCATGAATAAAACTTGCTGCAGTGCACGCTTAGTGCCAAATGGGAAATGAAAGGGATACAGAAGAAGAGTAGACTACTAGAATTTAATTCTTAAAACTCTCTTGTTCTCAGTATTGATTTTTTTAATTTGAAAATAGTAATTCCTGGAAACTTTCCTCTACATTCCCAGTTTAGTTCACCAATACTATCTCTAATTCCTGTCCATAGTTGTTCTCATCTGAGCTAATGACAGGTCAGTGTTTATCTTCTTTTATATATGCTGTAGCATTTATTTATGAAACAGAAGCATATACCAAACCAAACAGTTTTGTATTTATCATTTTTTTCAGTTTGAGGCCATTCTATTTCTGATTGCATGAAAATATTATTATTGTCTAAGAAGGATAATCATAATCTTATTTTTTCATAATATAACAGGGTGCTTCTGACTTCACAAACATTCATGACAATACCACCTACTTCAAAAACTCCTGAGACTTCAAGCCCCTTTGGGACTTTATGTGAAATGTAACTGGACAGATTGACATTTCTTCAACAATAATGAATCTCCTTTTCCTCTGGCTTTTCATTTTTGTCTTGACAAATTCTTGGTCTGTCTCCTTCAAGAGCACACAAAACATATTCAAGCAGCTTGTTTTGCTTTCAGAATAACTAATGTAGATAAAAAACTTCTTGAGCCATAAGGAAACAAGGTAGGGATTACCCTTGTGCTGTCTTGTATAAGAAACTAAATTTATAGACCATGTATAGCTAGATATCAGAGTTTAATAAAGCTTCTCAGCAGACACACAGACAATTAACATTCAAACACGCACCGGGGTCTTTGTTAGAGGTACCGTCTAACAGACCAGTCCTCACTGCTGGTAAGGGGAGAGCTGCCAGCAAAGAGCAAGCTGCCTGCCAGGCCCGTCTCACACGTCAGGTGGTGGCACAGCCACGGGCCACCACGCTGCCAACGGCACAAGCAGCCTGCAGCGCCGGTGCCCCTGCAGCAGTGCGCTGGGCACTACCAGGGCCAGCACTGCTGCGGTCCTGCTTCCACAGCCCTTCCAGCAGCTAAAAGAGAAGAACTGGGGAGAGCCTGAGCACTCCCTCTGCCTTCCTCACCGAGTGCCACTCATCCATCTCCGAAGCAAAGCGTCAAACAGCGGTGCCACAGGGGCGATCTGCTGGTCCTACACAGGGCTGCACGACTCGCACCCCGTTTGTCTGCTGCCCCACTTCTCAGTACAACTGACCTTTCCACACAGGGGTCTATTCCTCATGCTCACAACTTTGGAAGGTGGGGAGGATTCGTGCTACAGAACG
Organism: Strix uralensis; assembly: GCF_047716275.1. Taxonomy (NCBI): domain Eukaryota; kingdom Metazoa; phylum Chordata; class Aves; order Strigiformes; family Strigidae; genus Strix; species Strix uralensis. The sequence goes on from NC_133992.1 coordinate 12,486,898, forward strand.
CATCACACACAGATTGTTCCGCCAAGTTGCTTCACCTGCCCAGGCCTTTGCTGATCAAAAGGAAAACGTCTGTAAGAGCTCAGCTGTTGGTCACCGTTGTTATTTGTTGCAGATGGGTGAAACAGTTAAATCAATAAACAGATGATGAAAGGGTGTAATAAGATCTGAAACGTGAAAGAAATGTACTAAAGTGGTACTAATTCAACCCTTCAGTTATTTCTGTACAAGTCTATATGTAGACGGTGATCTCAATTTTTTTTTAATCTAACCCAAAAAAGTGTCCGTGAACAGGTTTGCTCTGAATTTGAAAGAATAACTGAGAGAGTTTAATTCCCAACCTTGCATCTACCTGATAATCCCCTGAAACATAAACTCGTGTAAGAACACGCTCAGAAAATCCAAGTTTGGCTCTAGCCTCTCTCGTTCAGACAATCACTAACCCCCCACTAACGCTGACATCAATTTGCTGTCGTATCTCCTAGAAACCACCTCCCGCTGCCTCCCCAACGTTCCTGCAACGCAATGCTAGTTCTGATCACCCCTCGCCACGCACGTGAAAAACAGAACACAACCCAGCAACGCCTTCGAGGGTGATCACGCTAAAAGCGCTCGTCTCGCAAACCCCCAAGCAGTCACAGCAGCGGCCTGCGGGCTGCAGAAGCGGCCAGGACACAAAGTTCTGAAGTGTGCCAGCAGTAATTTGGGTGACGTGACAGCACGAGGCCAGAAGAGACCCCAGGGCACGCTGCGGGCCTCCAGCCTCCCTCGGAGTGGAGCGTTTCCAGGGCTGCCCCTGGAACTCCCTCGCTGCCCGCCTGCTTTGCCACACGCCCAACTGTCCGATTTTAGCCACGCATTCCACTTACCTATTTTTCCCTCCCAACTGTCCTGTCAGACGCTCATTTGACCGGTTCTGTTTACCCCAACCGCAGCTCGCCGGGTGCAGCGCAGAGACCGTGACGCGCTCCGCAGCGGGTCGTGCTCCTGCCCCGCTCCTGAGGGGAGGCCGAGGCCCGGAACTCCCCCGGCACCGGGCAGACCGGGCTGCAGACGCCCGGGGAAGCCTCGGCCCCTTCTATTCTCCGGGACGCCCCTCCAACACTAGAAAGACTCACGCATCCCTATGACAGGTTACTTCACCCCCCACATTTACCGCAGACTTTAATCAGAAGAAATAAAGGAGCGGTCACCGCACGGCGCGTCGCGGCCTCGGTCAACCAACAGGACGCCCCGGGAGAGCCGCCGGCCGCGCCGCCAGCCGGTCCCGGGCAGACACCCCGCCGCCGAGCCCCGGGCCGCCCCTCTGCGACGCCCACCGAAGCGCTGGGGCAAGGACCCCGCACCCCTCCGCACTTACGGGCTTCGCCGCTGCTCCGCTCCGCGGGGCCGGGCCGGGCGCCGCCTCCTCCCCCGCCGGCTGGGCCGGGGCAGCCGCTTCCGGGGCCGGAGGACGCGGCGGAGCGGGGAGCGCTGGGCCGCGCCGTGACCCGGAAGTGCCGCCCCCGGAAGTGACGCAGCGGCGCGGCCGGCGCATGCGCGGGACGGGGGCGCGGGGGGTTGCTCGGCGCCTCAGGAGCGGCCTATGCCGGGGAGTCGCGTCGTGCTCGGTCCGGCGGCGGGTCCGGAGCGAGCGGGCGGGGCCGGGGTGCGTGTGGCCGTGCGGGGGGTGGCCGCGGCACGGACGGAAGGGTCGCCGCGGGGAGTGGGGCCCGCCGTTTGCTGGGTGCCGAGCTTCTGCGGCGGCGCCTTCCGAAATGTCACAGTTCAACACGTACAGTGAGTCACAACCTCGGGCAGAAACAGGCATCAACCCTCTCGAAACAGCCGAGGTTTTAATGAAGGAAGCCGGTAGTTAACAGCTTTCAGCTGTGCTGCTGATTGCAAATAACTAGGGTGCTTTTCTGGTGGAGATCAGGCCAGTTTTATTCCCAAATTCACTAGGTTTTTATTCTTTAAAACACCGTGCGATTTGTATTTCTGCTGTGCTTTTAAACCAAACTTTCCCCACAGCACATAACACAAACAGGACGCATTTAAACAAGGGTAACTATTGCAAAAGGAAAAATAACCATTTAATAAAGTTCACCATTCTGGCCGTGCATAACCCCAGGACAGACGTGCCCCGTCCCCTCGTCCCCAGCGCGGAGGCCTGCCCGTGCTGCGGGGCGCGAGCAGCCCGGCCCAGCCGCCTCACACCTCCACCCCAACCGGAGGTGGGACCAGCTGCTTCCAGGACTCGTTGTCCTCTCGGCGTTTGCTCGTGGCCCACTGACCGTGTGTGTGTGCCATCCCTTTCCAGACTGGCTGATGCAGTCCGCCTCCATGACCTCCTGTGGAAATAATGAGACAATATTGGTGAATTCCTCAGCAAACCGCGACCTCGCAGTCTCTAAACAGCTGCACGTGTCAACAAAAAGCAACCTTTAGAAAGGAGGGTCCGGGAGGGCGGTGGGAGCGTGGCAGAGTGCCCCGCGGCGCCTGAGCGGAGATGTGTGCTCAATGCCATTGATGATGTCGGCCGGCGGCAGCAGCGGCGCGAGGGCAAGGGGCTGGGACTGCGCTGGCAGATGGCGGGTCACGCGTACGGCCGTGCCCAGGAGACACAGCAGGGCACGGACAGCCACTCAGCAGTCATACTGCAGTTAACTTGGCTCAGCCTGGTAAACCAGTAGAAAAAGTAACCCAGGAGAGCAGCTCTCTGCTGACTCGGTGAGGTGAACCGGATCACCGTGGGGCGAGGGGAGGACGGAGCCAGCCCAGGGGAGCGCTGCCCGGTTTGTTTTTGTGCCAGGCAGCTGCTAGAACTGCTCATCTCTTGTGTGAAGCTTTGCCCTCTGTGGACAAATGCAGACTGATCTGAGAAATACTCAAAATAATACTAATAAAAAAGATCTTTGGAGTAGCATTCTTAATAAAGCTGGATGGCACTAAGAACACATTTGCTCAGACCAGGAAATGGTACAGTAATCAAGATGGAAGATAATTAGGATTTGAATGAAGATGCTGATTGCTTGGAGGGACAGTAAAGCATAGTTATGTTAACCAGAATTAATCCACTACAGTAACTCACAGTTAAAGGCTGCAAATCAAACCGGTGACATCCAAGTTATGGTCCGGAGTGAAGGAACGATGATGATGATGTCAACTGTGATTGAGAGAAGAGGCAAGTGGAAGCCGAGGAGGAAGATTAAGAGCTCTGTTCTAGCTGTGCTGAGTCGGAGGTGTCAGCCACGCATCCGCGAGATGTCAGAGAGGATGTTTTATTTGGACACGACTTCATTCAACTGAAACTGTCCATCACAGAGAAAGTACATACAATGAAGTAAGTATCATTTTAATTGCTACTGTGGCTCTTTATTGCCGTGCTACAGGTGGTTTTCCCTTCCTTGAAAGGTATAGTCCTGTTACACACTCAAAATGTGAAGAAAATTGATCAGAATTAAATGTACTATGTATTTGCATGGGGCTGGTGTTCTGCATAAAAAAAATTTGCAGGGGTGGCAGCGATCTAAAGATAACCCCTTTACAGAAGGAAGTCTTAGTTATTCTTATAGCTGTATTTTTTTTCTCTTCACATTTTTGGCAGTCTATGCAAAAAGCTGGATTTGAACTGAGAAGCTGGCTCTGGAAGCAGCACCCTTTAAAGCACGGCTTGCTGCGGCAAAAACCCTCTCTGAAGGCTCTTGCCTCATGACAGGGCCCGTCCGGAGGAACGTGCTCAGGGCCCGGCCACACAACGACCACGAACAGACCGGCTGGGGCCGGGCCCGCGGCCTCTCCTGGACGAAGCTCCCGGCCCCGGGGCAAGGCAGGGCCGCGCAGGGCCAGCCTCCCACCGGCTCCCGGGCTCGCAGGCGCGGCGGGCCGGGCCCGGGGTCCGCTCCCAGGCCGAGTGGGACCGGACCGACCCAGCGCGGCAGCGGCGCTGAGGGGGAACGCGAGGCCTCGGCCCCGGCGTTACCATAGCAACGCGAGGGGCGGGGCCGGAGCGGCGCTCGCCCCGGCCACGTGACCGTTCGAACAGCCCAATCAGAAGTTTCTCAGCCGCGGGGCGGGGCCTACGCGGGGGCAGGAGGGCGCGGCCCCGCCCCGCGCGGGCTGAGTGGCCAGCGCCGCCGCCGGCGCCCGCCCCCGCGCGCCGCCATTGGCCGCCGCGCCCGCCGCTCCCAGCCGAGGCCGCCGCCCACGCCGCCCCCCCCCCCCCCCGCCCCGCGCTCCGGCAGCGCCGCCGCCGCCGCTCGGCCGGGCGGGAGGGGCGGCCCCCGCGGAGCCGGGACCCGGGAGGCGGGCGGCCCCGGGCGGGGCGAGGCGGCGGCGGCGGCGGCCCCGCCCGGCGGGGAGGTGCGGGGCGGGGCGCGGGGCGGGGCGGCGCGGCGTCCCGCGGGAGGGGCGGGGCGGGGCGGCGGGGCGGGGCGCGGCGGGCTCCGCGTCCCTCTCGCGCGCGGCCGCTCTCCTCCTTCACAGGGTGACACGTCCGCGGTGAGTGAGTGGCGTTGGCAGGCTGTCAATCCCTCACCGGAGCGGCCATCAAACAACATAAAACACACACAGGCACCGGGCGGCGGGGCTCATAAATTCCAGCGGGCCGATATTTTTGCACATTGCTTTGCAGAGAGTGTGTAATTAATTTTTTTACAGTTCTCTCCCCGTTATTTCCGCTCTTTTCTTTGCACAAGTTCAAACTTTTGATTGCTGCTGTTTTACCCCCGTTGCACAGACTTGGGATCGTTTGTTATTTTTGGGGGGGAGGGCGATTAATTTTTTTTTTCCCCTCTGTGATTGTGTTTTCTTGGCTTTTTTTTTATGTTGCAATTTGGGGGTGGGGGTGTTCGCCTGGTTTGTTGTGGTTTTTGCTGTTTGCCACCCTCCTAACTTCTTAAGGATTTGAAAGCGAGTTTTTTTTTTTTTATTTTCTATTTTTTTTTTTTTTAATTTTGCCTTTTTGCAAAGAAGATTTTTGGACAAGTGGGGAAAGACATAAAAAGCAACAATAAAAATAAAAAAGGAAAAAAAAAATCCAAACAAACCAAAAAAAACGCGCTTTGGAGGAAGATTGTACCAGGAAAAGAAAACTGCAAAGAAACCTTATCAACTCATTTATCCAAGCCACAAATATGATGATGATGAAAGAAGATTGTAACTAAAGACGAGAGTGATTTACTGCACTGGGAAGGAGAAGAGAGTGGAATAAACAGCTGAGATCCGGTCAAAACACAAATACTGATTTTTTTTTTTTGTTGTTATTTTGTTTGGCTTTTTTTTTTTTTCCTCTTTCTCTCTTTTTTTTTTTTGGTGTGTGTGTGCAAGAGCGGAGCGAGGAGCCGGGCGCTGGGACTGCCTGGGGGAGCCCGGGGCTGACGGCGCTGCTCTGCCCCCGACGCCCGCGCTCCTCCCGCCGGCGGCGCGGCCCGGGCCGCGGCAGAGCCATGGACGATCAGTCCAGGATGCTGCAGACTCTGGCCGGCGTGAACCTGGCCGGGCACTCGGTGCAGGGGGGCATGGCCCTGCCTCCTCCCCACGGACACGAAGGGGCAGACGGCGACGGCAGGAAGCAGGACATCGGCGACATCCTCCATCAGATCATGACCATCACTGACCAAAGCCTGGATGAGGCACAAGCAAAGTTGGTTTCGTCTAATTAAACCTTTTTTTTTTTTTCTTTTTTTTTTTTTGTGTGTGTGTGTGGTTTTTTTTGTTTCTCTCCTTCCTGCTCCTCTGCGGAGACCCGGAGTCTCACAATTAGAGCAACTTCTTGGTGCCGTAGGAGAAATTGCAAGCAGCCAAGGCAGAGCCAAAGTTGCTATTTAATGATTATTTTTTTTAAATAGATAGCTCTATAAAATATAGAAGTCCGCGATGCTCATGCCGTCGCTCCGGTGCGCGGGAGGCTGTGGCTGATCCCTGCCCGCTCCCGTTGGACACTGTCCGGCGGACACCGGCCTCCGCCGCCGTCTGTCCGTCCGTCCGTCCGTCCGTCCGTCGGGCCGCCCGCGCTCTCCCCACGAGTGCAACTTTTTCCCCCCTTTCTTTCTTTTCTTGCCTCCCTGCCCCCGAAGCGGCGGCTGATGAATTACAAACCTGACAAGATATTGCTGCGAGGGGCGGGGGGGGACACCCAAACCCCAAAACCCCAACCCTGGCTGTTTTAAATCACAGTAAATACAAAAACAAAGAATGTTAACTCTGCAAGTTCCCCCCCCGTCCCACCCCCCCCTTCCAATCTCCTTAATAAATCAGTTATAATATCGCAGGACGGATCGTACCGGGGACAAGGGGGGTTGATTTATACCCCTCGGTCGGGCGGCATTTGCACAAAGATAATTCGGTATAAAAGTCAGCGGGACGAGGGCAACGAGAGACCCGGTAGCCGCGGCTGGGCGAGGGACCCCCGGCCCCGCCAGCCCCCCCACCCCCCACCCCCCCCCCTCGCCGCCTCCCCCGCCAGCCCCGCGGCCCGGCCATGGGAAGCACCGGGCCGGTGTCTGCCGTCGCCGGGCCGCGGGGCTGGCGGGCAGGGAAGGAGGAGACGGACGACGACACCGGGGGGGATCCTTCTCGGGGAAGGCGCCATGTTGCTAAAACGCGTGGCTAACCGCTTGTCCTCTGCTCTCTTTCAGGAAACACGCACTGAACTGCCACAGGATGAAGCCCGCCTTGTTCAGTGTCCTCTGCGAGATCAAGGAGAAAACAGGTAAGGGCCGCCCGCGCCGCCGCCGCCGCAGCCATCTTGATCCCTCCTTCCTTCCTCCCGCCGCTTCCCGCCGGCGGGGACGGTGCCGGCGCTGGGCCGCCCCTCACGCCGCCGGCCCGCGGTGGCCGCTGGGCTCCCGGCCCGGCCCGCCGGGCCGAGGGAGCCGCCGGGCGGAGGGAGCCGCCGGGCGGAGGGACCCGCCGGCCCGGCCCGGTGGGGCTGGCGGGCTGCGAAATGGCGCGGTGGAGGATCCCCTCACAGCTCCGGGGGTGCCCCTGTAGCGCCCGCGCTGCCTTTTTTACCGCCAGGACACTTGGCAAAATACTTGTCAGATCTGTGTTACCTCACATCTTTTTTTTTTTTTTTTTTTTTTTGTGCCTTCCTCGGGATGCGTAACACGCAGCGGGGACCATAAACTTTCCGAGGGGGTGTGCGCTGCCCAGGTTTGGGGAGAGCAAAGCTGAACCCCCGCAGCAGACGGGGGAAGGCGATTTCCAGAGAGACCCTGAGGAATGCAAGTGATGGATGCTCTGACCCCAGGGCTGTGTAGAGTGCGGCGAAGCTTGAGGTGCTCTTGGGCGATGACGTTTTAAATGCCAGAAAATTTTCATCGCAAAAGTACAAAAAATATTTTTTTTCTATGTTAATGCGGCACTAACAAACTCTGCGGGTTTTTTAGAGGCATTTTAGGGGATTTTTTTTTTTGCAATTTTTTCACATCACTGAATTTACAGAGATTTATTCTTTTTTTAAAGAAGAAAATTTTCAAAGTACTCTGTATTATGAGAATAAGAACATTTAGTATGATCTGGCTTTAAAAACAAATACATGCGTTGGCTGGCTTTTTAGCTGTATTTGATATTCAGTCACATTCCCCTTAATTGCACACTGAAAAAATAAAGACTAGATGAAAACAAGAAACGTGAAATCATTGCAAATCTCAGCTGCGAAGCCTAAAAGTGCACGGTTCTCAGTAAATTATGGTGCTTTATGTCCACGGGTTTCTTTGCTACCGGGGATCCACTTCAGTTTCTGCTGACAGCTAAGCACTAGGGTATTGACTGTGTTGTGAATATTAAGATTGATTCCGCTTTATATTGCATTATATTACCCGGGATAAGGGGAATGATCCCCCTTCTGCCCTCCCTCCCCACCTACCTACGTTCTGCCTCGATCAGCTCGTAACCCCTTTCCGTCCTTCTTTGGCTTGTGTTTGTTTTCTGCCTTTCCCTAAACTTTCTGCCTGTCCTGCTCCGGAGCCAGCCAAGCAACCTGCCCTCGATGTTCGGACATTTTGCAGCAGGCAGATTTCAATTAAGGAGGCAGGCGTAGGTCCTGCGATCACTTTATTTGCAGAGGGCTTAGCCTCACTGTTTTGAAAGGAAAGTGTAGTCAACCACATGTCAGAGGTGAGCTGCGAAGAAAAACCCAAGTCCTTTCAGCAGCGGGGATTACTGGCAGAGGGTGTTTGGTGAGGCCACCGCCGTCTCGGAGGCGAGAGGGAACCTGACAAGAGACTTTGTGGTCTGAAACGTTTCGGGGTGTTTCAGTGATAACTTGTAAGTTGGGATCCTGCCTTTGTGCTGCAAGTAGTCGAGCCAAGTTTGCAAGTTATCTCTTTTGTGAAATCACTGAGAACCAACAAAGAGTGAAGGCGTCCGCCTGCCCAAAGGCAGGATCCTGCCAGCCCCGGCAGCACAGGAGGGACAGGATTAATGCACCGGGTGATTGATGGAGATGAATCCACACCCCCACCAAAAACTGTTCCCGGAGGGGGACCTTCACTCAGGGTCTCCCAGTTGAGATGAAATGTCTGTGTAGGCTTTAGCTAGCGTGTTAAAGCAAAGAAAACGTGAAAATCTAGCTTATTTTCTGTAAGCTGTTTTCGGAGGAAACGGCTCAAACAATTCTGAACTGGAAGGGTGAACGGTCTGAGATGCAGTTAGAGCAGAGGTCTGTCCCCCGCCCCCCAGGACTCGGCATTGTCTTGTGGTCTGAGTACTTAAATCCGCCTGCAACTGGGTCATGCGCCGGTATTTAATTCTTTTTGATCAGAACCAAAGTTTACCTCGGTGTTGGCGGTGGGAACTGCCGTGATGGCTTTATCGCTACCTTCTTCTGTGAGAAGGACGAGAGGTGAGGAGGGAGACTGTAGCCTATACATAAAGTGTAATCGCAGTCATGTCTGTTCTGAAATAAGTAATGCAATATTTAAGTCATTTTTATATTGAATTATGTATTTTTTTATATTTAGTAGCTTTCAGTACAGTCAGCGAGGACTTTTTGAGACTGGTCGTGAGAGAACACGTAGAGGAATCCTCAGTTTAGGTAGAGCAACTCTATCACTTTCCCTCAAGGGTTAATGAATGCATCACATTTTTAAAAGCCTCTCTCTGTCTTGCTTAGGGTTAGGAGCTGAAGATTTTTTTTTTTTTCCTGTGAGGTATTTACCATGTACAAAGCAAATTACCGAGCTTACTGAATTTAGCCTGACATTTCTTTTTTAACATTTTAACATTTTAAAAAGTGCTGCATAATACATTTAAGAGCTTTACAGATACTAATAGATATGTGCATTCTTAGAGGCAACCACAAGGTAGCATGGTTTTCATAAAGAAACTGCCACTTACTTCTTTAATTAGTTCAAAGAAAAATGATGCCCGAAGTTCTACCGAAGCCCCTCCAATAAAATATGAAGCTAAGCAAGTGAGAGCCTGTCGACTCTATTTTGCTGCGTTCTGCCCGTTCTCTGAGGTGTCGCGTGGAAGTGTGAAAGTTGCATTCTTCGTGCGCGCTCACATCTGTTGCATACCTGTGTAACGGTCTGGCTCCGTACGCGCCTACCAGGAGGAATCAAAACCTGATGTGCGCCTTTGGTTTGGGTTTTTTTTTTAATAGCTCTTTTTTTACTGACTAAAAATCCTTCAGATTTGTAATTTGATTAAGCCTCCATTCGGACGTTGCTATACCTGAGGTACTGGTTATTCTCATGGAGATAGAAATGAAAATATATTAATTCTTACAGTCTTAAAATGGTTAGGGAATTGCAATTATTTCCCAGTGGAATGACATATTATTAGGTCCTGGGTTGTGTTGATAGATGATTTGGTTTTTTGTCTTTAAAAATCATTTGTATAGCTAGGAACACACGTTTACAGAAATGCCTGAACGCATGTGTGTATACGTGTACACGTATACATTTATTTATTTATTTCTCTAAGGCCAACAGAAACAATGATAGCTGCCAACCAAACCCTAATTTACTGTCACCACAAACCCTAAATAGCATTCATTTACTAGTAAAGCCTAATGGCATACATGATGGTTTGCCAGATTTGTGGCCTTTGTGAGGCTTATAAGCAGGACTGACTTGGGAAGATCATAAAACTTAATGAACTTCTCGACTGCAGGAGGTGTCCGCAGGGGAAGAGAAAGGCCTGCTTGGCTGGTTGGGCTGGTTGAACTATTTTTTATGTCTAAACAGAAAGGAGGAAAATGTTCATTAAGAACGTTCTCTCCTTGTGCAGAATTTTGTTTTAAAGAATGGAGAAAAAAAAAAGGATACGAACCCCAGACAAATAGTGACGTTAACAACGGGGTTAATTTCTTGCTGTTCCCCATGTAAGCTAAAACCTTTATTTCTATTGCTACAACTGTAAATAGCTATAGGATGCCATTCCGATGATTAAAGGGCTGTATCATGCCCTTACTTGCTGCAAAGCTCCTTATTGATGAAAATGGCCCAACTCTTTTAGGAACGCCCCTTGTCAATATGCTGCAAAATCTGTGAACCGCCTGTTAGGTAACCCGCCGGAGAAGGACTCGCTTTTTGCCTTGTCTGCTGGCAGAATTTGAAAATGTTAACCCCTTTCTTCTCTGTGCTTATTTAAAAATTGGATCACAGGACTCTTCCCTTGCATGACACAAATTTCAACTTTTCAGTGTTTGTAAACTGTCCTTTAGTGCCAACAACTTGCAATAATATATAATCATACGCAATCCTGTCTGAGCATTAAAGGATTCAAGTGGAACAATGAAATGGCAGATAGCATACATATATATGTGTGTGTATGTGTGTACCTACGTATGGTAGCTATTTTCTAAATATCAGCTGTGATGTTATTGTTATTCAGTTCAGCTATTTAAATTATTTATGTGCAGTCCTGGTGTTTTTGTCAAGCTGCTAAATACATATTTTTGATTTACCCTGACTACATGAGGAAGTAAGCATTGTGTATTTATGTGTGTACATCTTTTCTTCAGTTTAAGTTGTTTAGCTTTTGTTTCCTTTCTCATGCTTCAGTATCCAGGATTTTTCACTGAACCATTGGTTGTACTTTTGAATGGTGGGGTTCTTTTAATTGCCAGCAAATGTATTACAGATGATGACGTGCAGTAGAACGCTAGGTCATTTACACTGTCCTTATGGCAATGACATTGCTTTTCTTCATAAATGTCCTACTAGGAAAAAATAAATTGAATAAAGTATCTTGATTGTCATTTGGTCATCTGTTTCAAACACATTCATTATCAAAATTCTATTTCTTTGGTGGATTTCTAACCGGGTGCGTCTCTGGCTAAGAAAACAGGCGGCTTTGGTGATTGTTTTCATTAGAGAAATTCATGATAGTTTATCTTACAGAACCTGTACCTACCCCATACCTTTAGACCTTACCATTGTTAGTGCTCCTTGCTATATGTAAATAACAATCTTCACGTTGATTACCAGGATCAGGGTTTCCAGATCTATTTTTTTTTTTTTTTTTACCCACTAGAGGATAAATTTGGACCTACTTGTCAATACTAATTTAACTAGGAGCAGGGATTTATTTTATTTTATAGCTATTTTTCACATCCTTCATTTTATTTTTGAATTTGACACATTTGCTTGCTTATCTGAAAATACTAAATTATGTGAGTTACTGTGTGGTGTATTTTAGGATGCTTGCTGTAAGTTAAGGAATTTTTGCATTCAGAGATAAATTATTATAATAGCATGTAGTGAATGCAAAAGAGTCCCTTTTTTTTTTTTTTTCCCCAGGATTTAACACATTTATCAAGCTCTATTCCTACAGCTTTCAATGAAAAAGTTGTATGATATGGATATTATGCTGTCTTTTTTCAATTTAAATACTGATTTGTGTGAAACATTAATATAATGATATTTGCAGTCTACCGCAGACAAGTATAAGCAGAATTAGACATACTAAATTGTTACAAATGTAACGCAATACTTAAATACATATGAAGGCTATATTAATAATTATATAGTAGAGTGCGAGAGAGTCCGGTTTGTATCTGTCCTCAATTTTTAGACTGTTTTTCAATTCCTTGCACATCGTGCATATGATGGTTCGATGAATATTTTTATGAATAGCAGGAATGAATACTGAATCTGTGTAACAGCGAGTCCAAATCAGCGGAGCCGCGAGTGGAGTTTTGCCGTCCTGGTATCATTGGTCGAATTAGATGTAGCTGTTTGTATTCCGTGAATTGACACCCTGAGAAGAATGCTTTGTTTGTTTTCTCAGCAGTCATGTTTAATGCTATTCGCTTATCAAGGTGATCAGCATGGTTCAGATAACACATGCCTGACACAGCCTGCCTTTTTTCACCATCATGTTGACCTTTTGTCACATTTGCTTTTCTCTGGTAGGCAATTCATGTCTTTAAGTATGAATGGAGTAAATAATTCACATCAATATTTAATATAAATTATTAAAGTTTCTGTCAGCTCTTATAGTTCATGCTTTTATAAAGTTGGAGTAGTTCATCAGCCAAACAGATGAATTGTGCTTCTCAGCTGGACATTAGAGCTCCTCCATAATGCTGTCTTTACAGTGGAAGTAAACAGGGAATTAAATATGAAAGGAAATGAAGCCTGGTACTTGAACGCTATATATTTTTCAATAATGCACATTCTTTAGGAAGGCTCAAAGTACTAGATAAATATCCATCGTAATTTATTTTGTTATTCCCATACTTTTTTTTCCCCCTTCACATTGCAAACAGAAACGTAGAAAACCCCGGTGACCCCGGCATTTTCTTCTACTCTTTGTTATTAGCCTTCCGTTAGTGCTCCAGCCCCCTTCTTGGGTGTAGGGTGGGGATACTAGTGTTGGGGGGCTTTTGGGTTTGGTGGGGTTTTTTTCCCCCCCTTAATGTTCTTTTTCTGTTTTTAAAGATTGATGGGGAGCACTAAGATGATGAAGTGTCAGGGTTTTTTAGTCCTTGTTTATAAATCATAGTTTACATTTTGCAAAGGGACCTGTGATTGAAAGTAGATTCTGAAAATATTTTTTGAAGAAGAAATGGTCTGATGTCTGATTGTAACAGCTATAATGTGTTTATTGCTTCAGGAATTGGATAAAAATGGCATGTTTTGCATAAAAGCATATAGTAAAAGTTATTATGCACTTACTTTATTTTTATACTATTTTAGATATTTTACTTGAAATTCTTTTGTCAAGGATCAGTTCAATGCATGTTGTGCAGTCATATGAACTTGTAACAATATATGAATCACTGAGTATCATGCGTCCTACAAATCAATCACTTGGAAAGGGGGGTGGGTTTGTATCATGTGTTTTCAGGTCAGAACCTTTTGCTATACTTAAGTCATGCATCAACATTTAAAGCTAATCTCTCATTCCTCATTGTCCAGCAGGTGGCTTTTTCATATATGATTTAATTTTTAATTATTTATTGTAAGTGGAAAATGGAATTTAGTAGTACTATCCTGGTAACATTTTTTAAAAGAACAACAGTTTTCCAGCATATCCTGTTGTGTATGATGGGGTCAATGAAAGCATCTAGAGATCTTCAAGTATACAATCTAAATTAAGATTCTAAACAGGCATTACAGATGCTGGTAACTTTGGCAATTATCATTTTGTTTGGTGAACAGTAGTAAAACAGTGTGCGGTAAAAGTGTTTAGAGAGAGAGGATAAATAAATTGAACAGTTTTGCAATGCAAAGTGGTTTGTGGTGTTTTTGAGGATTTCTTGGCTCTTGCTTAACTGCTATTGTGAAGCCTGGAGCAGATTTTCCCATTGCTAATGCCCTAGAAGTATTAATTCACTTTGATATGCTAATTAGAGGGCATTATGCAAGAAATGAGATTAAGTGGCAGCATGAAGCCATTTGCCTGTCAGTAAATTGAGAGCTTTAGCATCAGGAGGAGCTTTGTTTTTTCTGAGTTTCTCTTGGTTTTGCATATAAATAAAATTGATTGAAAGGTCTAGAGAAGCTTCTAGAACATTGGTGGTTCTTTTTCTCCTTCTATGATTATTTAAACTTCATGTTAAAGCCTTTCTCTGAATATTAATTGATCTAATGGGAGATACTGAACATGAAGAATTTCATTGTATTCTCAGTTACTGTATCTTAACAAAAGGAAAGTATTAGAATTCTTTGTGTCATCTGATTTTTGTGGTATTATTTTAGATATATCTTACAGCTTTGCATTATAACCTCTCTGACTGCTAACCGCTCCTGTGCTGAGAGCTATACCTGCGTGGAGGTATTTTTGCCAGTTCTGCTGGTTTTGGGATTGGGATAATGAGGGCCCGACCAGCTGAAGTCAAATGGTCGGCTCGGATTCCTGGCCGGTGGGGCCTTGGACATTTATCACCCCCACTCACTCACAGCATTTCCCATCATTTCTTATGTAAATCACACGTATATTTTCCTTCATTTAGGAAGGAAGGGGTTGTAATATTGACCATAGATTTTATTCAACTGCCAGAAATTGTGTTAAAGTAACATTAAGGGATTGACTTACAGCCATAAGAGCGAGGAAATTTGGAGTTAATAGTTAAACTCTGCCCTTAACTCAACTCATTGAACCTATTTATTAGAGCATATATGATACGTAAGATCACTGTGCTGAGACCTCTGCAGTATTAGGACGGTCCAAGATGACTCAAAGACGAGAGTTTCTGATTTAGTTCAAATTTTCCTCTGTTATTTTTTTTGGGGGGTGTGTGTGTGGTTTTTATTCAGCCTCAGAGTTGCTTTACTACAGTTTTGTGGTTAGTTTTCTTTTTATAATACTGTTTAAAAAAATATCAGGGAAGTAATTCTGGAAATTGAACAAAAATTTATCAAAAAATAAAACCAAAACAAAACCGACCCAAGCCTCTCTAGTCCTCTTTGCCTGAGTGCCTGCAGAATGCTTTCTGTTTGTGTGCCCATCTCCTCCACAGATCGTTGTCGCAAAGTCAATCAGGGGAGTAGTGCTAGAGTGACAGTGCTTGTTATGAGCCCCAATAGTTATTTAAAAGAAAGGAAAAAGGATAAAAAAATGCCCCAGAGCTCCGTGCGGGGGCTGTTCATGCTAGATGCACATGCTCTCCCTGATCCTGGCAGCTGAAGTCTATCACTGTTGGGAAATTTTTAACATGAACCACATAAGACACAAACCGCCGCGGTTTCCCCGAAGCCACAGGGGTTTTCACGTCAGCGCAGGACAACTGGCACGTGCGCTGCGGGTCCCTGCCCGCCGTCCCCTGCCCTCGGCACCCGCGGGAGCGGCGAGCCCTCGCCGGCCGCCCTCCCTGCTCTCCGTCAACAAGGAGTCCTGGCGCGGTCTGCAGTTACCGCGGGATGTCCCTGCTCGGCCGTAGCGCCCAAGAGCTCCCCAACCAGTTGGCCCAAAGAATGCGATCAGGAATTTATAAGCCCAAAACTTTGTCATCTCAGTGAACCTTTTTGATACTGGCAAGAACAAAAGAGCACCTGAAACTGCAAAATCGGCGGAAAGCGAAAGAAAGCATCGCTGGTCTCCAGCTGCTGATTTTGAGTTTCAAATTCTTGAACAAAAGAACTAAATAATGAAAATGTTCCATGGCCAACCTTAACCTCCTCGGTACCAGTAGACCCCTGACGGCATTATTTCGTGAGGAGAGGGTGCTGGAGATGAAAGCTGGCATTTCTGGGTTTGAATCCTGATGCTGCTGTTGACTTGAGAAGAAAAAAACGTTCCTCCCACTCAAGTGAGGAGCGATGTGGTGACCTCGCGGGAGCAAACCCGGGGCTCGGCCGCCACCTCACTGAAGCAAACACAAGAGCTCGCTTTTCCTGTCTTTAAAATGGGAATATTATCTATCAGATTTTTTGGTGAAGATTGTGTTAAGTTGGTGCTATGTGTTGAAAAGGAATATTCTTGTCAAGTATTGGGTATAATTAAAGTTGTTACATAAGAAGTAATCTATTAGCACTATTTACAGTATCCACTTTATTCCAATCACAGGGAGCCTAAGTGGAGTCTTACCTCCTGGAGATGAAGAGATTAGGCTTTCCTTAGACTTCTACTTTTCTTGGCTTTAATTAGGAATGTTTGTTTTTTTAATTCATGGTTAGACCTCTAGCAAAAGGGCATCGGGCTTTTCTGACTTGGTAGTTAGTTTACATAGTACAGAGAGAGACCATTTGCTCAGTGTAGATGGGGATCACTGCTTTTCTTTAGTGAGAGCTGCTCACAGGCAGGAGAGCACACTTGAAAGGGTATTTAAGGCATGCCTTCGTATATTTGTTGATTAAAGAAGGAAGTGTGCTTTTAGTGAGGTTTGTAATTACAGAACTCCCAAATGTTTGCTTACTTTCCTTCATGTGAGATCCTGGTAGCATGATTAACTGTCACTAGTAAGAACAAGTTACAGTAGATTGTGCAATGATTCTTATTTGACTTCAAGGATGTATTTATTACCATTTTTGAACAAATTATACTAACATGAAAAGTTGTGGAAATGATTGTGCACTAGATAAGGTGATACATTACAGGAGTGGTTGGGTTTATGGAGCTTTATGCCGAGGTTTTCTCAGAAATTATAGCACAGTCCTGTCACTATAAAACCCAGTGATACAGTTGGTAATAACATGCAGTGGAGGTATTTTTAGGATTTCACTTGTTATTCAAATAGAGTGGGAACTATCAGTTTTTCTACCTCGTATTTCTTTCCTTTGTTGCACTGGGGGAAGAGGGAAGAGGGGAAAGCAAGCCCGAGGAGGCAGCGCGGGCGCCTGGGCGCGGGGTCCCACAGCCCTGCCGGGTCCCGCCGGCTCCGGGGCGCGGGGCTGACGAGGTCTTGGCACTGCTGGCAGCTCCCTGGGTGCCCAGCGCTCGCACGGGACGGCGGCGGAAATTTGGCCTTCCACATGCAGCTGAGGATTTTTTTTGTGAATTATTTCTTACTTCCTCTCCACTTGTTAGGGCAGTGACGTGATATCGATACGGAGCTTGGGAACTTATTGACTTGTTGGTTCTTGACCTTTTGACTGTGACCAAGTATAGAAATTGAATGTCTGAAAATTAAATGATAGACTCTATATACATAAATTCTTGGATGTCAGTGTATTACATGAACTAATTTCGGTTTACCTAAATTTATGGCATTTTGTGTTCAATAAAGGAAATATTTCTTCCTTTCAATATACTGAGAGTCTAATAATATTGTAGTTGCTAGCACTAAACAAATCAATTTTCTTTTACTGACTGATTATCATAACAGCTGCTGTTTAATCACCGTGATTGTTATGTAACTTTTAAATCTCTAATATTTTGGAGAGGAACAAGCAGCATCGCCTTGCTGCGTAACAACGCGATGTCATTGGCGCTGAACCGTACGACTGCATTTTGTGGGGCTCCAGACGAGAGTTCTTATTTAGTTTAGCAATATTTAATGGGCTGCGGACACTTGCTGAGCGAGCTGCCTACTTGAAAGGAGACCCGACATAACACACAGTCCGCGTCCTGTTTTCCCTGCAACAAAAAACGGGCATTTGTTTCTCCGCCCTAAAAACGTAGCACGGTGGGGCCTGATGAAAATGCCGTGCCTCGGCCTCTGACGTCTGATGAAATTAGCTTATTGCTCTGCACGTGCGAGCGGGGAGAGCGGCGATCCCGGCTTTGTGGCTGAGCGCGAGACTCGGGCCTCCAAAGCGGGGTGACAGAGCTGGGAATATTGTTCTCTCCGAGTGCCGCAGTAAGGCTGTGGTCAGCACTAATGTAAATATTTGTACAACAACCATGTTCTACAGACTCCGATTTAATGGTAAAAATCTGCCCTGAACGCCTGGGTAAATATATGCTGAAGAACAGAAGCCTATTCACTGAAGAAACAATTGACTTTAGCTTCTTTGTTGTTAAAGTGGCCCCCAGTGATCCGCTGCGAGGACCAGATAGCGGCGGAGCGCGGCTGGCGGCGGGCTGGCGGCTCCCTGGCAGTGCCCGGCGCTGCCGGCGCGGGCGCGGGGACGGATGGGGCGTGGGGAGCCGGCATCGCCGCCCCGCTCCTCGCCGCACACGGGAAGGGGAACTTGTCAATGGAAGAAAAAGAACTGTAATCGCACATTTACATATGCTCCTAATTGTTGATTTGGGGATTTTCTATGAATATAGCTTCACAAAACAGATGCTGTTTAAGAAAAGGGGGAACATAATTTTGTGGGCAATGAATTAAGTGTTTTTGTGGCCCTCTCATCCGTAGCTAGGAGCAGTTTGTGGACCGCGTCTGTGAACGCCGCTCATAATTGTTTTTCACACATAAGTTATGCAAATGAGCTTTTATGGCAACTGGCATAACAATTAGCATCCTCCAGCAATATTTTAGCAGGTTAATTGCAAAATTTCTAAATTGTACATCTGACTTGTTAATTAGGCATGACAGAGGTGGTAAAATAGTTATCTTCAGGCAGTGGCAGCCAGGAGCTGCTTGAAATGCAAAGAGCAACGATTGATTGGATTTGAGGGTTACAATTGTGGGAGCACTGCTGTTGTCAAGTGCCGCTGAGCAGCTCTGCTCCATCGGCTGCCTCAGAGCAAGAACCACGTCGTTGCTGAGAGGATCCTGCCATTTACAAATCTGCTTTATTTAACTCTGAAACTCTCCAAAGCCCGGCTGTGGGAAGCGCCCAGCTCCTGCCTGTTCCTCCATCTCAGGCCCTCGTGAAGGGGCAAACCATGGACCTGAAGTCAGAATTTTCATTTTATTTACAAATATGCCTGAAAGTTTAGCTGCTGGCATGAATCAACAAATATTTTTTTTTTATTTATTTTTTTTTTTTTTTTTAGCCCTGGTAAAAATGCCATTACCTACCCCCGCTCATTTGCTGGGAATTCTGCCTTACTCTCCTTAAATTGCAACCTTTGCTGCCCGATATTTTAATATGATGTTGATTACACTTTACAAGCTTTACTTACTCAGCTTATTTCTCTTAAATCCTTGCTTTCAAATATCTTTGTGTGTCTTATAATATTAATCGTATTAAAATACAAAAAAACATGATATTTGCAATAATCCCTTTTTAGGCTCTCAGAGGTATGTCTGAATGATTAAAAAAAGATTGTAACATGAAAGTCCTCATACTGGTAATGTGTTCAAAACATTTTCCACCAATACTGCCTATAACAGACAATAATGTATTCCAGCAGTGGTACCGTCTGCTTGAATCATACTAACACAATTTTCCATCCCAGTATGTTCTAAATACATTTTACTGTCTTTGACTGCTGATTTTGATATAAAATGCAGATTTCTGGGCTATTTTAATATTTAATAAGTTAAAGGGTGATAACAAACAGAAAAAAACCCCCACCACTGAACAAGTACCTCTGGGAGACGGAGAAGTCATCTAGCATGCCTGAAAGCTTTGTTTGGTTGTACCATTTGTCTTTAGTTTGCTGGTGGACTATGTATTTTGTGGCTTAAATAAAGTCAATCAAATTTTAGTACATATATAGTACCTGTAAGCACAAAGAAAATCAGCTTAAGCACATGTGAAATTTCATGTCCTCTTTTTTTCTCTATATGCATTCTCTTGATTTAACCACATGGTTTTTAAAATTGGGATGTTATATTTTCATTTAAAAAGTAAATGTTCCTGCATGCATAACTGTTCTAATATTTTACATTTTCTTGTGACATGTGTATATGGAGTAAGTGCCATTTATGATATGTTGTCATCAATAATTTTGTCACAGAGAATAAAAGCCTTTAAACTCATCCACCCACTGGAACGTTTTATCATATTTATTTTAAGAGATATGAAATTAGCAGAACAATTGAGCTCTTTGTATATGGGAGATGCAAATGTAACTGAATATTTACCTTTAATGAAGGGCAGCATAAATATCTCAGTATCAATAAATTATATGCAGTAGCAGAATATTCCATAGACACCTAATAAATAGTTCCTTTTTTTCCCCTAGATCCCTGAACCGCATTGTCTTTTAGGATAGCTTAATTTACAATCCACAGTGAAATTAAATATTGGTTAACTTTTTGAAACCATCTATTGCAATTGGAAAATACTGGTTTTTGACTAGAAGTAAACCACGTTTCCAAATCACTGCATTTGCTGATTAAATGCTCACTTACTGTATTCAACAGTTTAAGGAAGAGTTTGCCACAGTAACGCTTGAGTAGATGGTGTTTGGAATGGAGTAACCATTTTAATGAGGTTCATGGAGAGAGATTTCAGCAGGGAACATTTCAGGTGTGTTATGGCTTTTGTCTTGTCACGATGCACGTCTCTATAACATCAGAGAGAAGTTACAGAGCAGCACTCATCTCCTTTAAGACAATAAGAAACTCCGTCCTAAGTGTGAGCAGGGAGAGGCAGTACCAGATAGCATTGTGTGTGCTCGTGCTTTAGCAGGGCTGGTAAGTAAATATACTCCACGGTTTAAATGTACATCACATTTTAACTGTCCTAATATTGATCATCCTATGGAGGAATTATATTGAAGTCTACTAGTTATTAGTGTAAAGAGGGTCAGATGCAGAGACTGGTACAAAGCAAGTGCTCTCATGGTAATGATGCTGCTATTTATAGATCCCCATTTCATTAGTTGCAGAGTTTCAGGGAAGAGATTTTCTCTAGGGGAAATGGATACTTGAAGTTCATTTTCTTCCTGATGCACATTAAGGCAGAAACGTGAACAACCTTCAGTATAGGACACACGATTACAAGATTTTGTTTGACCATTTTCCCTCAATGTACCTGTAGTTGCATACAGCGCAGATGTAAAATTGCGAACTGCTATTCCAGCCGAGCTTCATTTCCAAATGCCTTTCACAATTTTTTTGTCATGAGAAGAATTTTTTTTTTTTCCCCCTAAAGGAATTTTATTTTTAAAGGGTACCATGCCAGTATGCTGAATAGTATTAAAATGTTTTGTTTTATAAAACTAACACAGCTGGATCACCTGACTTAAAGCAGTCGTGCTACAGCTGCCATGCACTGCAGTATATTTCCTTACAGTACCCAAGAAGTACAATCTCAATTAATCAGAACAGGACTCTGTTTTCTGATATTTACTAATAAAATACAAAAATTTCTTTAAGTATCTGAAAATTCGATTGTTTAAACATAGTTAGTTTCCTCCTGTGAAATTCAGATAATCAAAGCTCCATATAATTTTTGTGTGCCTCTATTTCTAGTGCATTCCTTCTTGGAATTCTTGATATCTTGAGTTATTTTTTTTTTCCTTTAAGAGAATATTTACTTAGTTAGTATTCACTTAATTAGAACTGACTGTTTAATGTTTTCTGGGAGGGTATTTATGGTATTTTCTTTGCCATATTTGCATTCCAGAAATTAAGTCCCCATGCCATTATTCGGCAAGCCTTTCATACATTAGAATGATGAATTGAAAGCAGAAATGGGAAAAAGACTGCAATGCAATGAAAATTTAATCAGCGTCTTCTGCTGCTTTAATAAGGCAAATAATTCTTATTGGCCGCTGCGTTAAGGTTTCTAATATTTAATTCATAACAAACCTTGCATTATTCTGCAGCAGCATCGACAGCTCCACTTTGCTGCCTGCCAACAGGCAACCATAAAAACTTAAAAGCAGATGTAAATGTCTAAAACAAGGAGAATGATTGGATCTAAAGCGGTCAGAAAAAATCAACAATATTGCCAGAGAGTTTGATAAATCTTTACACGCACTTTAGCAATGCACAAATGATATTAATTAAACTCATTAGACGTGTTGATTTCAAGGATTTGAGGTAACTTTTTTGAAATGTGCAATTTTTTTAGTTCCTGCAGGCCCCCAAACAAAAACTGATGCAGTGCCAGCAGTGCAAGGATGCTTATCGCTAGTCAGCTTGAATGATATTATAATTCTGGAAGATTCAGTTAATTTTCATATTTAGTGTATCGGTTCTATTGCAATGGTAAAATTGTTGTCATTCGTCTTATGTGTGCGTCTAATGCCGGAATTAAGCAAAAGAACAAGAGCTCGTCCTCCTCGTACTGCTTGAGCTCTCTCTTCCTGACAGTACCGTTAACTCATTAAAAAATACCACACTAGGAAAAGCCTGTGCTAGTTTTTAAATCTCGTCCTAAAGCCTTTTTATATCCGGGAAGGCTATTTGGAAAGTGACGGTGAAATCCTCTGCACCGAATTTTGCGCTGGAGATCTAAAAAAATGTGCCAGGGTAGCGCGCAGATGAAATGTAAACACGCTGTATAATTCCCGGGGATGTGGCAGGGTGTTTTTGTAGTGCGAGGCAACAGCGAATGGCAACCTGCCAATGCTAGGTGCAAGCTCTTGTTACAGGGAAGGGTTGCGCCTGTTCTCATTTCTTCTTGAAATGGCTTAATTGGTGTCAGCACCCCAGGGATAAAGGCCTCTAACACTGAAATCCACACGATTCACCCTGTCTCTGCTCAGTGTAGGGAAACTGGTAACAACTGGTGGTGAATGAGGAGTGAACGGTGCTGTAACAATACTCGATGATGTTTGGGATGACAGAAATTAATACGCACTTGCTTGAAGAAAGCAATGATTAATGGCAGTGAGCAAGGGAATGCTGTCCCTCCTTTAACTCCACTTTGATGGGGATTGAAAAGCAAAAGGCTGTTTTCATTCTCTCTCGAAAGCAGAGGTCACCCAGAGTACATTACAGCAATTTTTCCTCTCTGTTTTTTATTTCATAAATATTATGATAAGCGTAGATTAGATAGATTTTTTCGCGGAGCCTTAAAAGGGTATTTTATGTCTGTTTGCTGTTTGTGCTCAACAAAGAAATCTGATTTCTTCTGTTTACGTGTTAGATCATTTTACTTTGCAGTGGAATAATTAGTATAATTAAGAATTTTAAAAGCTCACCATCGTGTTAGTTTTTCTCAGGTTTTTACAGATGGGATTTCATGGTCTTCATTTCCAAAGCGCTGACAGGTCAGAATGAGGCAACGAGTGTTGCTGAGAAGAGAAAAAAAAGGTTAAAAATCCAAGATTCCTCATTGAATTTTTGATGTAAATATATTTTGCGAGATCCTTGCACTTGTCAGCGGCTTCCTAAGCTATTTGATAAAGAATCTTTATTCTACAAGAAGACTGAAATAACACAACAGTGCTTTGGATAATGAATTCTTCATCTAAGCAGAACTTTAAAACAAAGTACAATGTTGGCATTTTTTTCTTTGAGTGAGAGGGCTGATACATCTTTGGGATCCGACAGGAAGACATAAATTAATAGAGTTCTGGAGATCAGTTTCTCATTAATAATCCATTTTGTCATGGTTCTTGGCATTGTCAGCCTAGTAGCTGGTTCATATTTTGCTAAAGGATAAAAGCACATGATGTCTTAAGGCACAACATAAGGAGAAGGAGTTTATCATCTTTTGGAAAAACTATCTCTGAAAAAATGGATTGTTTTGCAGGAAATAAATGTCAATTTCGAGTTTTAGCATTTTTAATCTTCAAACAGGTTTTTTAATGTATACAGTTGCAAAAATAGAATCTTGAGTTGGAAGAGGTTGTTTCCAACAGCCATTGCTTTGCCTTTGTCCTCTCCTCTGCTTTGGGGTTTGGTTTTTCAGAAATTGCAATGGCTCCCAGGCCTTTAATATTGCCTTTTTAGACTCTGTGGCAGATTGTGTCCAGTTCAAAATGTATAATTGAAAAAAAATGATGGTTCTTCTTTTGAACGGGTAATCATAAAACCTTTGTTACATTCACACTCTCCCAGAAATGTGGGATGTACTCAAAAGACCAATGTGTATTTCCCCACTATTTTCAAAATGGAAAAGGTTGTTTTTTCATGAGTATGACGACATAAATTGGAGTCATTTACCCTTCTGAAGTCTTAAATTTGGTATTTTATATATCTTAAGGTAGTGGCAGCCTGGCAAACAGTGTAACCACTTAAAAAGTGTTCGGCTTGTGCTGTCATCCCAAGTAAGGAAGAATGGAGATCTGATTTAGTTGCATGCCCTTTATTTTATATACTGAAGAGTGACATAATGCAGATCTCTTCGGGAACTTGTGATGCATTTGGGAAGAATAAAGGGGAGGAAAAAAAAATATGACACTAGCTCAGCTAGCTTAGCTGTAAGATTTAACTGGGCTCAAACATTTATAATTTAATCAAAGGTAAACGGTCTACTAAAAAAGGCATAGAGGGAGGGAGGGAGAGCTTCTGGGCAGAGGGCTGAAGGGAGCTGGGATCCTGCTGCGGTTGTCGTCGGGATTACTGGACAGGAATGCACTGCTGACCAGAACGGGCCCGTGGTGGAGCAGGAGGGGATGCAGCGGCACCCTGGCCAGCATGTTGTTTGGTGTAACTCCAGAGGAGCCCCGGGCGGGCACCTGGGGGGTGTGCGCTGCATAAAGCATCTCTGGCGCGGGTCCCGCCGACCTGCGGGTCACAAGTGGGAGGTACATGCCGGGGTCCTCAGTGATTTCCATATAACCACACCGCTTCATTTTGATGCTCTTTTGACCTCCATGAGCTTATATTCACTCTTAAGGAATGAGCAGAACAGAGAAAACTGTTGATGCACCTTCCCGGCGGTTTGCTGGGTGGGTGGATCAGAGGTGCTGTCTGTCCTGGGCGAGAGCTGGTGGAGGAGGCAGCAGCGTTTGACACTTGCCGTGGCTGGAAGCGTGGTGTTTACTTCATCAGCAGGAATATACAACCGTTTACAGCTGGGTTTTTTTGCCTGAAAACAGGGAAGGTTTGAATTATGAAGATTTAGAACACGCTTCCTTACATGGAGTTGCAAAGGACATTTGTCTCAGCACATTGTAGTGAAATTTTAAAGAGCAGGTTTTGACAGGAGACATTTTGCTGACACAGAATATTTTGTTCACTTCTGACTCTCAAATAAGTGCTACTTCTGTCATAATGATTGATTTATATTCGTTTTAGACCATACATTTTACATCCTCTCTTTTAGTGCTTATGGCTACACAGCTTCAGAATAGCACAGTTTTGAAACTGTTATGAGCATGGCATCACATTTCACATTCCACTAATAACAAAAAATTGATTGTAATGGGTTGTAGGTATTTTGCGGTATGGTATATTTAGAATAAAATGCTAATTTTTATTATCTCCTGGAAAAAATAAAAGTTTAAAATGAAGATTCCTGTAAAAAAATTGGTACAGAGTTGTAATTTAAATTATTCCTAATAACAGAGCCTCAGAAGGCCCAGTGACGTGCAGAACTCTGTTCCCATGGCTCTTATTATAGGTGCTATGGAACTGAGTGCTGAGCGTCTGCACCCTCCCGGCGGTGTGTGTGAGCTGCTGGCACTCGGGGAAGCGCTGGGCTCTTCCCGGGTCCGGATCTGGCCCTTCGTCACCGCTGCAAATCTCAGCCTGGGCAGGCAGTAGCTCTGCATTTCCATTAACCCAGTTTCTTCCCTTCATATGCCGGACAAGAGTCTTGGCACATTTCAAGATAGAAATACTTCAGGAAAAAAAATGCCAAAGCCTTTGCTGTAAGTTTTGTCTGAAACATATTCTCCAGGTGGCAAAATTGTTCTCCTTAGAGCAGGACCCTCGTTCGGGTGCGGTGGTTCGAGGCAGAGGAAGCTGGTTGGTGTTCAGGCGTGTCTCAGCACGAAGGGGCTCTGCTTTCCCTCTGCCGCCGGGGGCCAGAGACCTTCAGCAGCTGCAGTGGTGGCTTTTAGGTTTTGGTGGCACAGCTGGTATCACAGCCTTGATTTCTTGATGAATCCCCAGGAAATCGCATCTGCTAGTTCATGTCTTTGTAGGCGTTTGGACAGAGTAGGTACCGTGCCTGTGTGTGCGGCTTTGATTTTCCAGTGGCATTGCAGCCTGGGCAAAAAGAGGAGACTCTAGTATTTTCGGAAAAATAAACAAGCTTGTCCATAGTCACCACTCCCAGTGTGACCATCTGAATAATTGAAATGATGGTGTTAAATGGGGCCGGGGCTCCACAGCAGGGCAGGAGTGAAGCCAGGGTTGGTTCCCTGAGTCCAGGGTTTTGCCCATCGGGACATCAGAGTGAACAAGACCTCTCCGGCACGGCCGGGCCCCACGCGGCAACGCCGGGCACGGGCTGCAGGCGCCCAACCTTCACCAGCCAAGGGCATCCAGCAACGTTGCCGTTTCTGGACGGGGCTGTGGTCTTTTCCTTCAAAATTACTGCTCCTGCATATCTTGTTCTGGATTTACAGTACTTACCCTTCCCATCCTTAAACAATATCCCTAAGAACATAGCACTGAACACGGACGTGAAGTAAAATGGCTTTGGGCAGAGAGGGCTGGTTCCCTGAGCCCTTCCTTGGCCGTGAGAGACGGCGCTTTGTCCTCTGAGCTGGTGAAGAACAGGCAGTATGGAAAGGGTCAAATTCGGCTGCCTTTGGCTTTGCTGCAAATATATATGTATTGAGATATTTAATTCTTAGAGAACGAAGAAACTAATATTCAAGCAAGGCTTCAGGAAAAAAGGGCTTCCAAGATGTTACAGATTTTGGAAATATTTGACAATGTTAGCAACATCAACTACTGACAAAAAAACCCTCTCTCCAGAAAATCTTTCACAGTTGTGCCAAGAAAAGCAGCTTCGATGGAACATTTTCATAAACTATCATCAGTTATGCAGCAGCAGCTTCACAAATCAGAAATGATATCTTCAGGCACTGCTGTCAAGTGTTATTCAAATAATACCAGCCTCACATTTGAATAACAGCAGACATTTTGAATTAATTAATCAGATGAGATAGTCTAGGCCTTTTCTCATTAGTCTCTGGGTCAGGCATGGGAAGATATATGCGTTGGTGATGATATACCTGTCTTTAATCGTGATTTATGAAGATTTAGGATTGTGTGTGATTTGTCAAAGGTTCTGGGAAAAGGCTGGTGCATATTTCATTACCTAATCTGAGATTGATTTCGTGATGCTGAGAGATATAACCCTATTGTTCGGGTATGTGGGAAGCGCAGGTAGACACGGCGTCCCAGGGTTTTACTGGCTTATCTTTGCAACTGTCAAACAATGCTGTAAACTTTTACTGCCAGCAGTTAACAATTCCTGCTTTAATTATAGGCAAATTCTTCATTCTGTCCAAAGGGGAAGCTTCAGCAGTTATTTAGTTAAAAAGCATAACAGACCTTATAACTATGACCCAGTGTAAATCATGGACAAAGTTGGCAAATTTCATGGCTTGGTCATGGTGAAAATATAAAATTTCATGGTTTGTCACAGATTAATAGAAAAATCCTATTAAAACTGTGCAAATAACAGAACAACAAGTTAGGTGGAGATCTTTACATGGCACCTTCCTACTCACAGGATTTATTTTAGGTTGAAATCGCTACTAACAACGCAAGGCCCTTTGCATGCTTTTCTTTGCTGCACTGTTTTCTGTGCTGTTTAATTAGTATTTGTTGTTTGGTTTGGACTGAATAATTATCATGCAATTGTTTTGAAGCATTATTTACATAAGAAAGCATGTGTTCCATTGCTTCTGCAGTGAAAGGAGCCTTGAAAATGAAAAATTTGAATACAAATTGTGTATTTTTTTAAAATCATACAAATTGCTATATCTAATAATTCATCAGTAATCAGGACTTTCTGTGCTGGAACAAGGTCTGGCAGCGCCGCACGCTCCTGGCCCTCGCCGCCCGTGTGCCGCAGGGCAGTGGCTGCTCCGCGACCACCGCAGCCAACCGCGGCCCACGTCTTTTAGATCAGCGGAGCGTGGACGAGCCTCAAGGTTCCTGTGGAGTGCTCATCACCTACTTCCTCATTTTTAATCAAAAAGTTCACGTCTTTTACCGCTCTTGGTACAATTTTGCAGCCCATCTATCATAGCCGCGCGGCTCCGGCGATGCTCCGTGTCCGTGCAGGACACAACGGTGGCAGCCCTTGTCTCACGCAGCCGTTAGACCTCCTGTTGAGCCTCCTGTGCTGACCAAAGGCTGGTGTAGGGTGGCTTTAATATACACAATTTATACTATTTTCTTTTTTACTATTTTGAATTTTTATCGGTGATACAGGAATTTGGATATAGGCCAAGATACTTGAAAGATAGTGAGCTCTTCCACTCGATCCTCTTCTGGAGGGAGTAGTTTGTTGCTGAAGTGGCCAATTTAAGAAGATGGCAGTTGTTCTACATTGGAATAATGATAAAAAAGAATCAAAGTCTCAGACTTTTAAGAACGACATCAAAATATCCATTACTAATAGCAGTCAGTAAAAGCTTTGCATCTTAAATAGCCCAGAATTTCACATATGAAACTAACTTAAAAAATGAGTTTGTGCTATTTTCATATGAGACTTTCCTTCACAAATTTAAGGTCTAGAAATACATTTTTAGGGGAAGGGTGGAATGGTTCAAATAATCACCTGATTCTGAAATCTCAGCCCTTATGGAAGACAAAACGATGAGTCTTGGCAAAAAGAAAAAATGCCACAACATGAGAAGGAAGTTCTTGATTCCCATTAAAGAAAAACACATCAATGAGTATTGTTCACATCAAGTTTCACAATTAACTGTTGTCAGGTCGTCTGCATCAAGAACTTTATCTGCACTCTAACCAACCAACATGCGCAGGTAGTAATTAAAAGAACATCTAATGACAGTGTAGATAGTAATTTTTCTTTTTTCCCCATCCAGATAGTCATAAAATATAGAAGGAAAGAAGAAAAAAATTGGTTTGGGTTATTGATTAGTGTTTTGCTAATAAGAAATTAAATTTATCGACCGCTGCCATTATATCGCTTCGCTTTCCCCGGAGTTCCTCTGCAGCTCTAGGCAGGCTTCAGCAGAGAGCCGGGGCTGGGCGCGTGCTGTCAGATGCACGCCTCTGGAGAAGGACGCTTAACCCTATTAGTCAGGTCATTTCTCTCTTTTTGTGTAGAGGTCAACAAAAAAGAACTGTTTCCTTAAGTCAACTTTCACAGCTTTCATTTTAAAAGTAAACCAATTGCACCAACTTCTACCCATGTTATAATGCACATGTATTCATTCTGTTGGAAGAGGGGAACCCCTGTCAAGTGACATGGTGGCGTAGTGATCAGTATTATGCATAAACTCCTACAAATATTTTTGTTAATAGAAGTCCCATAGACACAACTGAGATACCAGAGTCCTCGGGGTGTACTGACACGCAGACTTTCAGTGTCCCTGTGCCACGCCTGAAGGAAGCGTGACCTATTCCCTTGAATTTGGGCTGTATTTCACTTTAGAAGCGTAAATACACATTATGTTTTGTACGTGGATGAAAAAAATTAGCACTCTTCTTTACAGCCAAAGAGGAGGCAGGGAGTGCGTTCCATGGAGGAAGCATGAATTTCCAAGGTTTTGGGTAAGAGGATCTCCTTTTGGAGAAGGTGAGCACGGAGCATCCATGGTGCCCAGAGTTACCACTGTGTCACCGGAGCAGTTGTAGATGGTGCACCAGTGCATCAGTCTTCAGGGCATGGTTGGGCTTAGTTTGGGGGCGCCAGCAAAACTCTAGTTTTAGACTCAAATCACGAGTCCACCTAATAGATTTAACCTTTGCGTTTAGGTCAGCTTTTGTAGTAGGAAATGGCTCCCAGGGCTCTGAACCCCAGTAATCCCTCGGCTCACAACACCCACATGTGCCGCGCTCCGTGGGTGCCGCTGTGCCTGACCCCAGGGCTTGGTCACCCGAGGTGGGTGCAGGCCGACGGCATCAGTGGCGGGGGGACGGCCCGCGCCTGCCGGGCCCCCGCTGGGAAGGGTGACCCCCGCGCGTCAGCCCAGTTCGCTCGAGCTCACCCAGCGGCCGGCACAGCCCAGCTGCTCTCCCGTTCGTTTCGGCGCTTTCCGCACGGCAGCGGCCTCGTGCGTGGAGACGGGAGCGGGTGGGGTGTGCTGCCTGCAGACCGCGGTGCGGGCAGGGGGTGTGCTCAGGGCTGGTTTAGCAGTTCCTTGAGTTTTCCAGCGTTGCCAGTCAGTGCAGAGCGTTCCTGTGAAGGAATTACTCACTACCTAGTCTGTGGTTTTGTGTGGCCTTTGGGAAGATGATAGCTGGTTTTCTGCCTGACTGTTCGCTCTGTTCGCGGTACTTTTCTACACTTAAGAGTGCAGAGTGCAGTGCAGTTTCAATACAAACATATACTTCTGTATATTAAGCATGTGCATTAATATATTATTATTACTTGGACTAATAACAAATAGTAGTCAGTCAGTGAGATAAAAAAGGACAGAGTTCAATGGTAATTCTCAGACAGCTTAGCAATTACCCAGACAGCTTGCAGTCAGAAAAGCTGTTCAAATCTAGGATTATGAACTACACTGATGGCAGCTCTACTGGGTGGAGTTTTAAAAGACTATGAGTATGTTTGCAAGTAATTGCAAAGACTCCTTCCCAGCACTCCTCCTGATGAACTTCTCTTTTACAAGCCAGAATCAACGACTGTAAAAAAACCCTCCAAAAGCCAGTAGGCTGGTTTCCAGAACCAGTCAGAATTATTTTTAAGTATTTATTTTCTGTATCAGAAAGACGTCTGTGCTTGCAAGCGTCTTGGAGATTTTTTATCCTTCCTCCTTAGTGACATAAATCCCAGATTCCTTTCATTTCCGTAACAATAGTCAACATCAAACAACATGCAACAACATCAAACGTGGTAACACAGATTTTGTGGCTTTGTTTTTAAAATCAGCACGTCTCCTTCCTTTACGAGCGAAGGTGGCTTCTTGCCTCATTACTTCGGATGGTTTCATCCGTTCCTGTTTGTATTTTCCGTAACCAGGCGAGATCCGCCCCATGCCAGCGCAAGGCCAAGGGAGCCCTTAAGTCCCATCTAAGCCTCAAAGCATAATCTCAAAAGTGCTTTAGGAGCAGGGTCAGCGGGGCTGGCGTTAGCCGTTCAGCACGCTCCCGACGCAGGGAGTCACGGGGGGATGTGGGGATCCCCAGCCCCGGAGCCGGGGGTGCAGCGAACCCGGGGTTTGGGGGGCTGGCTACCAGTCGTGCTCCGCGGCACCAACCCGGGAGAGGAGGGAGTTCAGATACAAACTTTGTTTTTGAAGCGCTTGAATGAAAAAGGGGTGTTGTTGGATTTTGAGCTTTTTTTTAGGGCAGTACATGATTTTTTTATGGGGCGCATTAAATTCTGTACCTCCAGCGAGTGTTAAAGCCACCTCATCACTCGGCACCGGAGGGGAGCACGAGCTCTGAAGCAGGAGAGGCAGCTGTTAAGAGATTTCCATCTCAGCAGCCTCTCATGCCAATAGGATTGTGATTTGGGAATATAACAAGGCTTTGGGGGCTAAAGTTAATAAATAACCACTGTATTCCCTTTACCGTTTTATTCTCTGTGCCTGGCCCCAATGCCTTCTAAGCCCAAGCAATTATCAGTCCCTGGGCTGATGTATTTGACATAAGCCCATATATTCTTTAAGCAAGAAGCCTTCACCACAAATTTTGCTTCAAAAAGGCTGTTGAAGGGAAAAAAGGTCATTTGGGTGGTTGAGTATCTGTACTCGGATGCTGCCAATAAGTGCTGTATTTGCAGCCGCTGGGTTTTTCATCCCCTCGACTGGGGGGAGCCGAGTACATGGTATGTATTTTAGGTCACGTTCTTCCTGCTGGTAGAGACAATGGATCTTCTGTCTGCGAGGCTGACCCTTTTCACAGCCAGAATATTTGTTGTAGGGGTGTGGCTGACAGAGCATCTTGGGAATTCATTCAAATTCTTTAGTTACAATCATGGTTAAAAGATTAAGTTATTTTCAGTCATTCCTGTCCTACCCAGTCCTGACTAATATAACAGAGACTGCTTTTTGCACCCAATCCATCCTTGCTGTGCCTCAGAAGGAAGGTCAGCAGACACAGGTTTTTATAAATAACCTTCAAAGCACAGCTCAGTAATCTGAAGTTTGTAGGTGATAAGAAAGTTATGGGCAGCATGGAGTTCGGTCCACAAATTTCTGAATACTTCCCAGCAGTCTCAAGTGAATATTTAATACAAGATCACCAAAAGGGAGAGGATCCAGAGAGCACCCGTGGCTCCCAATGTGCCCGTCTTTCCGCGGGACACTATTACCAGCTCCACTGGGAGCGTCCATTGGTTTATGAAAATGCTGGGTAAGTTCATCACATTATTATGTACCAGCATCAAAATGGACTTCTTCCGCCCAGAAGAGGGACTTGGGTCAGAGAAGGTGTAATGGACCCTCCAACCACAAGATGTAGCTTAGTGTTTTCTTGATTAATTCACACTTCTATTGCAGTCCTTGCGTTTAAGGCTCTCTTTTGCATCCATTAAAGTTTCTCTGTCCTCATCCCGCTCTGTAGGTGTGCAGGATGGAGTTTTAACTGTGATGCCATAGTAACTCCAAGGCAGTTCAGAAGTTTTAATGGTTTGAATGTTTAAACTTGCATAATAAAGTTAATGGGAGCCTATCAAAAGTGCATATGTTACTATTTATTTAGTAGCTTTTTAAAATTTAGCTTTAAATTTACAAACCAACAGACTAAAAATATTTCCAGACTGTGCAGTGTTCTTGCCTGAGAGCAGATGCCTTCCACCGGGCATCGCATCACGTCACTAACGTTATAGCCAGTTGTGCTCCAACATAATACTGAAAGCTCTTCCATAAATCAAGCACTTCATGGGTCACAACGCTCAGAAATAATGCAACACTAAACATAAACATGGTAGTGCTGTTCCCGAGACACCAAGGAGTGTGAATCTTGACTAATTTTCAAATGCAAATATGTATGTTTTTTGTTGAGGCTGATGTGTATTAATATGCAGTGTTGCATTAGTTGTTGTTTCATCCATTCAAACATGAATTAGTTCATGTGGCAGGAATAAGCAGGCAGGCAGGGGTGAGGCTGGTGGCTCTGGCGTGTTTTTGTCAGGCTTTGACTTTGTATTGTTTTGCACTTTTCTCAGAGGTTTTGATCACAGGTGCGCCAAAGCCTGGGACCTGGAAATACCAGAGAGGGGTGGGGTTTTTTTCTTTTGGTTGGGTTTTTTTGTTCTAGTTCCTTTTTTTTTTTTCCCAGGCAGATTGTCTGATAAAGAACCTTCTTTTGTTGTCTGTGTTTCAGTTCTGCTCATCCCACTAATCTGAAATATTGTAATTACATCTCCCTGTCTCCTGGTACTTCCTTCCGTGTGCTCTGAAGGAAGATACACCGTTCCTTCAGCCTGTGCCGGTGCCGTCTGTGGCGAGGGCTGGAGCTGGGTGGTGCGATGGGGAGACGTAGCTGAAAGATTTGAGTTATCATAGGGGAGGTCTGAGTCTCCACAAGCTCTCGCATCTTTCCTAAACTGAAGGGTACTCTGCCAGAAAAAGAGGCAAATTTAAGCTCAGGTTTCCCAGCCCAGTGAACTGCACAAGTTTTGATGTTCGGTGCAGAGCGCTTTGCTCGACTGGGGGGTGAGAAGCGTCTCTGTTGAAAATCCCAGCTTTTGGCATAGGAGATAGAGAACACGCGCTGTGAACAACTGTTGTAGTTAATTGTGTGACACCGGAACAGACACCGTCCTCTCTGGGCAGAAGTGAGGACCAAGACATTCAGGACCAGCACCTGAACGTGCTCGGCTCCAGAAAACGCGTGTCTGCCAAGGGGCGAAGTTTGCTGTGTCCCTGTGAGCGTATTTTCCAAACCTTAGTGTGCTGCAGCAGGAGCATCTTTCTTAAAATGACGTACCAAAATGTTGGTGTTTGTTCGGGGTGAATTCTTAATCTTCCTTCTTAGCCACAAAGTGGTGTGGACTCAGCAGAGACAGCAGAAAGGGAAGGGAAGGGCTGGTGTGTCCTAAAGCTTCTTCCCCTCCACGCGGGTGAGGTGTCTGATTTACACTGGGTGCTCTGGCTGAAAAGATTACTTTTGCAAAGTGGTGCTGGCCGTGATATCGGCTCTTTCCCCGCCTGTATCTCCACAGTGTCCGTGGACAGCCGGGTTCTCGCTCCCCACGGGGCAGCTCTTAGGGAGCTGGCGTTTCCGAGAACAGTGGGAAGGGAGTAGGTGCTGGTGGTGGCGCGTGGCTGGTAGCTGGATTTCCACCCTGCTGTAGTACACACACATTATTTCAGTTGTACATTACAGCGAGAGAATATCATCTCCAGAGGGACAGCAGAAAGATGTGTTAGCGCTGCAGCCACATACTATGCTTAACGCCGCAGAATTGATTAGTGCAGCAGTGACATTTTGTTATCCTGAGAGACAGAAGCTGGAAGTGTTCTTGAAAGTGCAACCTCCAACACAGGCGGGTGACACGGGTGGGGGCACCTCGACCCTCCGCACACCTGACTCCCGGCCTGGCCCACCCCGGCTGCTGGGGGCCGTGCCTGCCAGCCGTGGCCGTGCCCGCTGCGGGCAGGAGAGCCGGCAGCAGCAGCGCTGGCCTCCCCTCTGCTCGTCTGTGTGCAACCAGAGCATCCCACCGGGCAGATTCCACCGCCCCATGCAGAGATCCCACCCGTGTGACACCAGGAGAGGGGCTGGCCGGGCCGAGCACATTGTGGTGCGGCCGTTGTGTCCCCGCTCCGTGCTCCGGCGCTGCACGGGGCAGGTACCGGCCGGCTCCCCACGCCCAGCTGAGCCACGGCAGCAGGTTTGTTCCATTTTGTGCCGGTGCACGTAACGAGAAAGCGGGTTTCTCCCTGCAGACTGTGCACACGAAGGTGACGGAGAGGGGCGAGGAAGCCGTGAGCTCACCCCTGCCCGGCGCGGTGCCCCGTCCTGCGTGGCGCTGGGGCAGGTGCTCTCCTCTTCCCTGGCCCTGCTCCGGCACCGCCACTGTTTAGTTCCCGTTTGCCAGCAGAAAAAGAGGATGTCTCTTGGAGCAGGCGACACGTAATTTTTGTAGGATAATGTTGAGGTACTTGCACTGTATTAAAAAATTAATATACTTCTATTGCTGCTGGAATTGGAGTCTGATTAGGATTGTTACAGTACCGTAGTTTTAGCTTTTAATTACTTACTACATTACACAGTATCTAACAGCGCTAATAGAGTACAGAACTGTCATAGCTTTTGTTTTAAAGTGCAGTACTGTATGGTGCTTAATTGTGTAACAATGTTGTTCAATTACATCTGAAAGTGTTTAATAAAGTATGGCACAGAAAAGCAAATCGGAGTGGCATGTGTTAATTGGTGTCCGCGTCATTGACTCCATTTGGTTACAGTGATCACTGGGATATGAGGATCAAGTGGCAGGTTGCCCAAATGGAGTCTTCAGACCCAACTCTCTTATTTGTGCCACTGACACACACCCGCGGTCTCCCACACTCGCGCAGATTTTCACACCACACGCACACAAAGAGAAGCCGTGAGAGGCTGCGTCCCTGCTCCGCTCTCCTCTGGTGCTGCCATTCCCTTCCCTCGGCTGGCCGAGCCCCGCAGCCGTGTCACGAGGAGCGGGCTGAGGGCACCCCCGGCCCCCGCCGCACGGCCGGGGCCAGGATGGGAACTGAACCCCATGGGTAGCCGGGCCGGTGCTGCTTTCCCCCCGGTGGGCAGCCTCCGGTTCTCCCCAGTGGCCAGGGGGACCTGAGCACCCATGGGGTGCGCAGCCAGGACGGGCCAGTGCCGAGGGGCCCCTCGGCTGCGCCGGCTCCTCCAGATCAGACCCTTGGCCGTACGTCGCCAATTCACAGGTGCATACGGAGTGGTGCTTTTAGTTATTTCCTGAGCGGTGGCATTTTTCTTTTCAATGTCCTACGTTTTACCCCATTTCACTGAAATACTCTCTGGAAGTATTTCTTCTGGAATAAACATTTCGGCACATCAGGTTTGTTCCATAAGGGTTGATTGTCAAATTACAGCCTTCCTTCCTGCGAGCGCTGTGCTTTTGTACGGGATCAAATTGCATTAGTTATTTTTTCCTCCAGTATAAACACTGAATAATAGTGATATCTTTATTGTATCATATTTCTGAATGAAAAAATAATCACAAACAGGTTTTCACGCGGCATTACTACAGTGCAGGAATGCTTTCCGTGCCAGCCGGCCTCTCGAGGCGGCGCTGGGACCGTATGGCCCCAGCAGCGCCCGTTACGTTGCGCCGGCGTCCCCCACACGCGTTCCCAGGGTCTCTTTACGGCTGCAGTGCTCACCGCCACGCATTTTCTACATTGGCTTGCCTGTGGTCCTGGAAGCCACCTAGCATGCAGGTCATGTGCCCTTAATTTTCATTATGAATGAAGAGTAAAATGTGAAGGTTATTGCCTGGCAGTACAAATGCACTGTTTTTTTTTTATTTAGAAGCTCTATTAGAAGTGTCAGGAGTCCCATAACAAAGCAGGGCAAATATCCGCAGAGACACCTTGTTGAGAAAGGCAACTTGGCTTCTAAAAGGTTTGAATATGAATGTGGTTGTTTCTAATCAAGCAGTCCTTGAAAAGAATTCCCCACTATTACTTACCTCTCTCTGTTTTTTTCTTTTTTTACTTGCAATCATTTTCCTCCTCAGGAGATGCTTCTCGTGCCAGCCTGTGGCAGGGCGGGAGGGAGGCACAGCCGAGAGGGGACAGTGGGGCCGGGAGAAAACCCCACGTCAGAATATCTCCACATCCAGAAAAGTAGCTCAGGATTCAAAATGGATGTGGTCAGAAAACCACCTTGTTTTGGAAGTGAGAGGCCGTGTGCTTCGTGCTCCCTGGGAAAAGGGAGCCAGTTTGGGGTTTTTTTGAGACCGTTCCAGAGGGCACCTGCTGAGGTGGCCACAGACACCTTTGACAAAGACGAACCCTTTAATTTACGCAGGAAAATGGACATATTCTGCTCCTTGAACAAGTGCATCTGGAAATGGGGGCACTCGCGGGCTGAGGATCCCCCCGTTCACCAGCATGGTGCCCCCGTCCCCAGGCAGGGACTCTCCCACCACGTGGGAAACACATTTGTGTTTGAGCCAAACGGCAGATGAAAAATTAAGTCTTAAATACTTTCGCTTTCCCTAAATCAATGTATTTATTCTGGCTTAACCACTGTGGCTTGGTGCCTGCGGTGCCCCACTGCGTCTGGGACCAGGCGGGGACAGGGACGGCCCCCCGGGGAACCCCGGTGTGGCGTCGGCTGCATTGCCAGCAGTCGGTGACATTGGCCCCAGCCCACGGTCCGGTGCCACGCTTGGCTCCCAGTCAGTTACCCAAGGGCCGGGTGGGCCTGGGCAGCAGGAGCAGGCAGGGGCCCCCCAGTGGCACTGTCCCGCGGGTGCCCAGCAGTGCCCGTCCCGTGGGACACCCGTGGGGCACGGGGCTGGGCTCCGTCCCCTGGCCCTGCGCACAGGGCACCTTGTAGCTCCAGCATCTTCAGAACACTTACAAAATCTCCCTCTTTTCTTTTTTTTTTTTTTTTTTTTTTTATAAATTGTCAGTGTTTTTTCCCTCTACGAACCTGTAGCATCTGGCAGCAGGAAAGTACAGTAGGACTCGCTGGCACCGTGGTGCAGAGCCTCGAAGAATTCCGTATTGTGACAACACATCAAAATAAATTGCTGTCAACAGACCAAAACACCAAGTGCTGTGATTCTGTCTGACGTGTGAAGACTCAGACAGGCTGTCTTGACAAGTTGTGGTGGAGCACCTGCAATTGGCAGAAGACAGTGATATAAATCTGATTTGCCTGATATGCAGCACCTAGATATCGTTAATGTTGGTGACAATAACTCTGCATAACATTCCCGAGACATAGATCTGATTTTTTGTCTATTACTTGTGTTGTTTTTTGTCACTCTCTGATACTAGCTCTGCTTCCCTTCCCCGCTCAGGGTCTGCCTAGGAATTGCTGTGAATAATAAACCGTATTAAAAAAAGGTAATAACAAATTAAGGTTTAATTCAGCCTCTTCCTGAGCGTAAAAAAGGCAGTCATTGTCCCGGCTGCTCAAGGCAGAAGATACGCCATGAAATTTTATTTTACACTAATCATAAAAATAATCATGGTGAAAGTTGTATTAATTTCCTAACTCGCAGCCAAAATATTGAAAATAGCAGGTTAAAAGCCACGAGTTGCAGTAAATCTTTTCTGAAATGTATGTGGTTTTAAACTTCTAGAAGAGGAAAAGAATCGTTGAATAGGTGGTTAATTTTTACCTTTCGTTATCAATAAATGGTAATTCTTTACAGTAGCAGCATATATCACAGCTCATTTATGAACGCATGAAACATATCTTGGCTCTAGAGTTTAATTACTGGAAGTTAACACCGTCCTCCCTGTCTCAGCCCTTCCTCACTAGCGCCATGTGACGTATTTCATCCTGACACTGGCAGGAGCTAGAAAACAACAACGCGTCTGAACCTGAATTTGTCTCTGTCGTCCCCTACGCGTCTGTAAAGTCTCGGGATTTGAAACATTTTTGCGTGTGGCAGTTGCGGGTGATCTGGGGAGTCCTTACGGCTTCGGACAGAAGCCCGGGAGCTGGAGAAGATCCCTTCTGCTGGTGGCTCTTTGGCCTTGGGCTGGAGCCACCCCCTGAGCACGAGTCGGGGCTCGAGGGGCGTGTGTCCCACCCCGGCCGGGCGCTGCCACGGGCGCCAGGATGGGCCTGGGGCTGGGGGGACCCGGTCGCCTCCCCCAGCACCAGGCGAGCTCCCCTCTCAGCCTCTCCTGCGCCTCGGGGCTGCGGCCGCGGGCGACTCGCCCAGGGTGCGCCTCAGAAACGCAGAGACCTCTGCCCCATTTTGGCGGCCGCTGCTTCTGGAGGGCTGCGGGGCAGCACCGCGGTGCCGCGTTATTTATTTATTTTTGCAAAACGTTCAGGAACTCCTTCGGCAGCGAACTTCAGAAATGTCACTGTCCAGTCTGAGAGGCTGTAAGAGCAGAAAAGAGGTTTTTGAAATTACCATTCATTCTTGTCTGTATTGTTATTTTATCCCTTAAAGGCTGCTAATGAGAAATAGAGCCTCATTATGATTTTAAGGATGAGAGAGGAAGGCTTTTAATTAATGATATGTAAATGGTCTTGAATTGATTATGTTAGAATATCAAGAGAGATGGGTAGAAGCTGTGGTGTAATATATTTTAATTAAGAATTAATTAAAAATGATGGCAATTTCATAAAGCCTCACAGAAAATAGTGGAATTTACTTTCTGTCAGGAGTAAATTAGCCAGTGATTAAATAAAGGGCCTGCATTAATAGTGGAGTTATTTTTAAACTGTACTATGAAGAATTGTGTAATTTTCCCTAAATAAGTAAAATAAAAATGTAACGTTTGCAAACAAGTTTTGGAAATGACGGCAGGGTGCAAACTTACTTTTGTGCCCTCCCTCATGTCATGATACTTTAGAAAAGTGATTTTAAACGGTTGACGCCGAGGGCGCGGTGGTTCTGGCAGGCAGGGCCGGGTCCTGGGGCAGCCGGTAGCTGCGGTGGCACTGGGCGTCGTGGTGGGGACAGCAGGAGGTGCTGTCGGGGGGTCGCTGCCCCCGGGGCTGCTCCTGCTCCTGCCCAGCACCCCTGTCCCCACAGCGGAGAGCGAGCATCCTCCGCTGCACACACACACACACATAAATATATCTATATGTGTTGCCAGAAGCGCTGCGTGCCCGGTGTGTAGGAGATCATTTCTGTTGTTCCTGGTTTAGGGGGACGTTTAGTGCCTCCGTGGGTCCCGTTCCCAGCCGGTGGGCAGAGCCCAGCCCCGGCTGCCCGTGCTCTCAGTTCGGAGCAGCACGGTCCCTGTCCCGCGGGTCCACGCGGCGGCCACCCCCCAGCACCAGCATCATCCGCGAGGTGCCACAAGTGTCCCCCCCGGCGCGAGCAGGAGGGGACTCCCCGCCACACGGCTCCTCTTTGAATGCCTCCAGGAAACCCCAGCTTGGCTTTGCTGCCCCCAGCACCAAAACCTGATGGTGGGCTTGTCCACCCCCGCCATGCGCCGGCCGCAGAGTGGGGCTGGCCACGCTGGCGGCCTCGCTGGGGACAGCTGCTCTGGTACTGGCCACGGGGGAACCGTGGGGGGACCCTCTGCCCCCGCTCATGGAGCCCAAGCAAAGGGGCAGCGGGAGGGTCTGCCAGTCCTCTGCCCCGTCCTGCACCCCCACCGCCGGCCTCGGGGCTCGGCGAGCTGCAGCACCGGCGCATCCCGGGGGGGTAACCAGGGCTGTTATTAAAAACCCCGCAGAGGCCTGGCCTTGCGGATTGACGTGGGTCTGCAAATGCCCCGGGCTGGGGCAGGCGCTCCCATGCTGGCGTGTTACAGGAGTTTCATGGACTCGCACATGCTATTCTGTAAATGGGCTTTATGCACTTGTTTAGGCTGCTATTCAATAAAGAGCATTACCATAGCAACTGCTCCATCACATGGTGTACACTCATGCTGTCTCTGAGATAAAGAGCACATTTTAAGGCAGCATATTCTTAATGTCGATGTCCTAAAATGCAATTTTTGATGATTATTATTATTTTTCTGGGAGAATATTTGTGATAAGCAACCGTGCCTCCTTAGTGTCTCTTAACTCCTTTTACTAATACTTTGCTGGGGAGGACTGTGTACCTACGGTAATTTCTTTTTCATTTGTAGATTTTCACATACAGATCATGAAATATTTGTTAGTTCAAGTCACAGCATGGGGCCTCGTGTCAATGGGAT
This sequence comes from Strix uralensis, assembly GCF_047716275.1. NCBI lineage: Eukaryota > Metazoa > Chordata > Aves > Strigiformes > Strigidae > Strix > Strix uralensis. Next base: position 12,527,386 of record NC_133992.1, read on the forward strand.
GCAAGCATTTTTGTCGTGTTTAGCGGAGTTTGTCTCCGAGTGCTATTTCTAGACAGGCGGTAGCCGGTGCCCGATGCTTGAACCTGACTTTGTTCCTCTCCCGCACGCTGCAGGAGAGCAGTCCTCGTGCAGCTGGCACGTCGGTAGCTCCTCCGGCGCCTGAACGTGTCCCCACGGCGCTGTGCCTCCTCTCCGCTGGCCCGTGAGATGGGGAGCTGGTGGTCGGTCCCCCCCGCCTCCCGCTGCAGCACCCTGCGGCTCCGGCTTGGTGCCAGCCCAGACCCTCGCTCGCGGGACAGGCACGGCCGCGGGATCCCGGCCGCTGCCCCGCTTCTGTCCTGGGCGTCGGGACCCGCGTGTGCCGCCGACGCCTCACGAAACACGGGGGGGCTTGTCACTGCCCCCTTCTCGCGGGCTGGGGAGTTATTGTCCAGAATATTTGGGGAAAGCTCTTCGCAGCTCGCTGCCCAGGCCGAGAGGAGAGGATACCAGAGGCTGCGAGGCTGCGAGATATGTTGTTAAATTGAGTAAAAGCCCATCGGAGCATCAGGGTGCATTCCCTGCTAAGTACTCTGCTCCCCACACGATGCTATCTAATTGTTTCTTGAATGATCTCAGCCTTTCTGCCTGGCTGAACCTGCCTGCCAGGCCATTCCACACTGAGGATTCTCTGTGTGAAAAAGGGCTCCCAACTTAGCCTCCAAATATGTTTCCTACTTGCATTTACATCCTGGCTGTTTGAAGCCCAAATCTTAGCTCATTTGGTATTTTACCTAGAATGAGATGCATATGGATGGTTCTCTAAATATGTTGCTGATTTGTAGTCTGGTTGCAAATGGCAGTGATGAAACGTGTGTGTTCCTTAGCAACTTTTGTATCACCACAACCAGAATATGTGTGCGGGGGGAGGCTCTGTCCCCTGCAGCCGGCCCGTGCTGGACTGGAAGCGGTGGCAGGCGGGACTGGGTGCTCCCGCGTCCAGCAGCGCACCCGTCGCTGGGAACATGAATTCCGTTCCCTGCAGTTATTAACTGGGCAAACCCATCCCAGGGCACCAGTGCATCAACGTAAAGGAGGGGAGGGGGCGTTTTTTGGTGCGGAGGGCTTGGGTCAGCTGGCTTGTGCCGGGCTGGGGGACTGATGCAGAGGCTGGGGAGGTGACTTAGGAAACCCCTGTTAAGTTCAGTGGATTTGAAATCAGGACCCGTCTCCTCAGGAGAAAATACACATCTAATCCCCATCGCGTGTTTCATCATAATCCTCCTCCTCGTCTTCCCAAGGCAGTGAAAGGTACAGAACAGCAGCAGCGCACCCAGAACAGTGGGAATTTTCAGTAGGATTTCGTGGTTTGTCATATGTGTAGGCACCCGCTGGGCCCCCGTGCTCCGCGGCTCGCTCCCCCGCACGGCGTGTGACGTCCTGACGGGGGGGGGGCCTGGTCGCGAACCATCCCTTGTTCTCAGCTACAAAGCCTGGAAGAATTAACATTCCTCGCAATTATCCAACCATCTTAATTACTCGCCTAATATTCTGTCTCGGTATTAGCTGCCCAAATCATGTTGGGATTTTCCAGACACAACTTCTGACCAGTTTGTTAGCCAGGAAACAGAAAATGAAGTAGAAAATCAGAATGAAGATTACTGCAGCGCTTTAAGCAATGTTCAAGCTGAGCCTGGAAGTGCTGGTAACTCCTCGTGTCGAGTGACCAAGGACTGGGAAGGGCTGGGGCTGGAAGAGTTGGCATCCTCCGTGTCTGTGCCCGCCGCGCAGCCCGGCGGAGGCTGCAGCGTCCCTCCGCGGGCACCGGCAGCTCATCTGCGAGCCCCGGCCCCGCGCGGACGCGTCTGGCTTGGGCGGCTGCGGGCAGGAGGACGAGGAGCCCCGGGGGGAGCAAAAGCCAAGGCCTCGGCTGGCGTCTCACCAGCCAGGGGCCGGTGGGAGGCAGAGCCGGGCATCACCACCTCGGTCCTTGCTGCGGCGGCCCCTGGGCTGCCCCCACGAAGCCCCGGGTGCCCTCGGCTGCGGCGCGCGGGGCTGGAGCGGGCAGCGCGCTCGTGTTGGTCGCCCCTCGCCGCTGGAGGAACGCTGCCTGCGCAGCCCGGCTGTTCACACCAGGATGCTCTTGCACATTAACATGCCGTGGGTGAGATATCTGTATCATCTCGCTCCTACCCTGGCTTACTGACTGCGGGAAAAGGCCATTTTTTATCAGTTTCTGCTTTAGTGAAGCAAAAGGTCCTTTGGTTCCTATCCGCTGTCTCAAAATGCAGAGCGTGTCATTGAGGAAAGCTCACTGGTCAGTCAAAATGTCCCTGAAACTTTCTCTCCTAGGCAGGGCAGTCGCCATCCTTCCCGCTGCGGAAGATAGAAAAAAAGCCCGGCCCCGGCTCTGGGTGGTTTATGTTATGCCACAAATGGCTAATAAAGGTTTGTCATAACAGAAGCCCTATAAGCAGAAAGGAAGTAATAGTTTACGGCTCTTGTGCTATCTGGCACCATTCATTAGTGTATTCTGTGCTAGTAATAAAATTTTACAGGTTGATCATTTAAATGCAGGTTGGAAATAAATTTGATGATCCAACTGGAAAAGTAGCGGAGACTGGTCAGTCTGTCTTTTTTCCCCCAATCAATACACCGAGTGACACTAGACCCAACACACCCGATTAGGCGATAGTTAAACAGTTTACTCATAATAAGGTTATTGATCACGGGGCCTCCAAGCCCGGCGCGGGGTGGCGGTGGATGGAGCAGTTTGGGTGGGAGGGGAGCGTGCGCGGCGGCGCTGCCACGCCGTAATTCCCGGCACTGCGCCTCGTCCCTGCTAGTGCTTTTATTAAACATGTCCTGAACCCTCTGATGCGATAGAGAAAATCAGCAGCACAGGTCTCCCTCTTTGTTCCGGGGTAAGCAGCACGCCTGCTTTCTGCAGCTATCTTGATCAACGAGCGAGTGCCTGGTATCAAACCCGCACGGTGGGAGCGGAGCGGGAGCGAGATCCCCCGAGAGCGGCTGCGATTGGAGCGCCGAGTTCCGTGCTGGAGGAGGAGGGAGACAGACAGGTTGTTTGAAAAAATTCCCTTTAGACCAAACACTGATGTGGGAGCTGAGCTACAAACAGTTCTGCTGTAAGAAGTGCAACTTTATCAGTTTTCTAGGTTAAATGCTGCTCCTTGGAACATAACGTGCACTCTGCCTGGTTACTGCGCCGGCCTCATCTTCCAGCAGCTTGTCAACATTAATTGTGCATCGAGTATGGCTGTTATTGCGCTAATTAATTACTTAATTTTTCAATACACATTTTTATTTTTATTTAAAATCCCCCCCTTGGTACAGGGGGTGTCCAGGCAGGGCGCTGCAGGGGCACAGAGGACCCTGCAGAGCCGTTTCGGCATGTTCGTGTTTCACGGGGCGCGTCCGCGGGCTGCCCCGTCCTTGGCACAAAGGACACAAATCATGGCTGGATACTTGGGGTTTTCAGCAACGTTTTGCTACTGGCTCTTGCAGTCACGTGCAAGACCATCTTCTTTAAAACAACCTCCACAGCAGTTTGCTCCCATATCAAAGGCAAATCCACTACCTGTTTGTAATCTTCCACGGGAAATGCAGTATTTGTTGTGCCATTTCAACATTTACTCTAGCAATTAAGGGATATCTAATTAAGTGTTTGGCATGTGCAATGTGCAGGTTTTGGTGCAGTGATATAAAAAATGCTAAACATTAGTATAAGGTTAATTTTGACCGATTCAACAGCTTGCTTTTAAGTTTCCCATTGACAGCCAAACTGCAGGGTTTAATGCTAAGCCTCACATTGCAGCTTATCTCCCCTTAATTAAAATTAAAATGTGAGCAACAACACAGAGATATTTTGTAGGCATCCTGGAAGAGGAGAAGCAGAAGCTCGAGTGATGGTTGTTTAATAAGATTATAATTGGAGAGTTAAAGCCTTGTGATCTATTTGAAGACTGGTTTGGTGCTGGTGCGGCTCCGTGGCAGGCGAGCCCCAGGTGCCTGGCCAAGCATCCCTCGCCGACATCTGGAACCAGTTGCAATACATCACTGTCAAAACTGCTTTCTATACGTATCTGCATTTACACATTAGTTACCCACGCAGCACTCATCAAAAAAGCTGAACAATCTTGACACGGTGTCCCTGGTGGAACGGCAAAGGTGAACCGAAGTTGGGAGGCAGTGTCTCGCGTCACTGTCTGCTGAGCTTTTACAACAGGAAGCCTGATTAAAACTGAAAGGAAAAATTTATCGTCAGCTTCTGCTTTGTATCATTTTTACCCGCAAAAAAGAGTATTTTGTTTCATACGAAGCATTTTGTAATGGGGGCCGTAGATGCTTTTAGTTTTCAATGTTTGTCTTCGCTACACAGTGGTACTTTGCCGGACCGGTCACCGCGGCAGGGCTGCTGAATGGGCTTTGGGTGTCTTATTATCCACATAATTTCCTTTTTCTTGCTCAGCTCTTGCTTTGAATTATAGAACCCATCTATAGTTCATTCAGGTTTGTTGCACAGGAATTGAGGTAACGTGGACCGAGTAAGCCTGGGTAAGATGCTGACATTACCGACTGGTTGTGTGTTTGTCGCTGCGATGGAACGAGCAGCACTTGTGTCTGCTGGTGACGGGGGCTGCAGAGCAGGAAAGAAAATAACTGAGAATTTCCTTGGGAGTTCAGGGATTAGGAGTTAATTAGGAGTTAAAAGTAAAAACATTGAGGAACCGGAATGAGCGAAGAATGGAGCTCACCAGATGTGTCCTTCAGGATAGAAACTAACTGCTTTGGTGGAGACAGGAGATTTCACTCTTGGTACAAGGTTCAAAGGCAGGCGATGCAGAGTATTGTGTTTATTTTTTCAATTAAAAATGGCTCTGCCGATGTCTGCTCTTACAATAAAAGCTCTTGCTGTATCTGCCAGGGCAGCCCGGGGGCCAGCGCTGACCTGCTGAGGCGGCGTGGGGCAGGCCAGGCTGGCAGGACCAGGGTGGGCTTCTCCTGCCCGGGCCAAGGGGCTGCTCCCAGAAAGGGGTAACGACCCTTCTGGAAGCTCCTGGTGGAAATGTGGTTCCCATCTCTGGGAGCGCCCCGGAGCCCCGCTGCAAATTTTGGCAGCAAGAGCTGGGCGTGCGCCCTCCACCACCGGCTCGCTGCGAGCCAAATGGGCGGCGGTGGATGAAATACCGGGGGGGCCGAGCTCCTCCTGGGGGTAACACCTGGCTTTTCTTCTTGGCCATTCATCACATGCAGCCAAAGATGAAGGAGAGAACAATTCCGGTGCCCGGCACAGATGGTGGGAGGGCTCCTAATGATGCCGTAAATGTCCCTTCTGAGGAGGTTAGCCCTAACCCACAGCAAATCTGTCCTGTCAGCCCGTGAGTGGTTACCAGCCTTCTCCATCTGTTTGTGGAAGCTGGGCAGCTTCTTGAAGGCACCCTAATGCCTCGTGCGTCGGTGCCGTAGCAGCTCAGGAGAGGACTGCTCTGCTCCTGGAGCAATAGGTGTCCCCGACACCGGGGACCCCCCTGGGCGAGCCCCCTCCAGCCGCTCTCTCCTGCTGCCCTGTTTGGGTGGGGATTTGGTGAGCTGCATTTCCCTCTCCAGATCGTGTTGGGGCATTCGTGGCTCCATTGCCTTGGTGGTGACATTTTCGTCTCGGTCGCCGTGCTTCGCTTCGGCCGGTTTTAGTGGAGCCGTGGCGTGGGGTGCGGCGGTGCCGGCTGCTGGCTGTGGGGCTGTGCCCGGCTGCGTCCTGCCCCATGCCGACGTTACCGGCACGTTTCCACCCCTCGGTGAGCGCCGCGACGCCGGGCTGCGGGTGTGCAGGTCGTGGGGACGGCGCGAGAGAGGCGGCCCCAGCCAGGGAGCACGTCGGGCCGGCGGCTCCCCGCCATCGAGCTGTCACGCCGAACACGGCTCCCTAAGTACCGAGCGGGCAGCAGGGCCACGCCGCGCGTCCCGTGGTGCTGCCCGCGGCTGTCCCGGGGCCGTCCCGCCGAGACTGGAGAGTCACAGAAGAGCGGAGCTGCGCGATGCATGACTGCCGTCCCTCCCTGCAGCTGGCCCTTCAAACAGCCCGCAGAAATACGGTCACAGATGGGGGAGTCTTGGAAATAAATAGAAAATTTTCCCAAGTTGGAAATTTTCTTTGAAGGCTTTGGGGACTCCTCCGCTCTTCTTTAACAGGCCCGCTTGGCTGGCACTGTCTGTGTGCCGATGGCCCCGCACGGTTCGCGGGGCCGAGCGGACGGGTTATTTGTTTTACACGTGATTTCTCTGGCCACCATTTCGTGCAGTGTCAGCTGTGTTGACATACACTGCAACCGGAACAGTCAAACCTGCAAAACTATTCCGGGATCCTTTTTGGTAGCGTTTCACATGCAATTCTCCTTTGCTTCTCAATTCCCACCAGCATCCCTGGTGCTCAGAAAATACTCCTTTAAAATTTGACTGTTTGATTCATCCTCCCCCCCTTCCTTGACAGGCTCCAGTGTGCCTCGTACGAGGAGCCCAGGGATGCCTCCCTTGCCCAAGGTAGGTGAGAAGTAAATGGGCCATGGAGTTACTTAGTTTAGTTCTTTTCTCTGGGAAGAGAGGAAAAGGATTCTGGAATATGAGAAGCAGAACTCATTTTTCACAGTTGCCTCTGCTGTGGCATTGATGCCACGCTATGCTTCATGACTTGCTGTTTTCATTAGACATGTCCAGGAACTCTGGAAATGGCGATAAAGTGCCTCTCTAACTCGTGTTTACTTCAATAACTAGACAAACAAGAAATATTGCAAAGTTTTGGAGATGGAGGTACTTTATCTTTAGTGATTTCACTTGTTTGGGTATTTGTAACATTCCTGAGCATCGTTTTTGGCAACGTACTTGTAACTTCTGCGTGGAAAAGGCCAACAAATTCTGTGCAGGATTTCAGTCCTGTTTAAGCTGGTCACGAGAAAAGCCAAAACATTGTATGAAAAAGCGTGTGTGGGCACGATGTTGCTCCTGGGTGCTGGGGAGCACGTGCCAGCGTGGTCTGGGCGTGCAGGTGACGTTGAGAGGCCACCTGCCCTCTCAGCATGTGCAAAGCCAGAGGTGAGGACGATCCTTGCTGCTGAGAATTGAACCAGAACAGACTCGGGTCTGCTGGTTGTGGCTTTTGTTGGTGCTGACAATCTCTTCTCAGGATGTTGACAAAAATGGCATTATCTGTGCTTTACAGACTAGCAGATTATGATAAAATCAAAGCTCATTTTAAAGAAAACAAAAATAACTGAAGTACTTAGATTGACTTTTTATTCAGCTTCTTGTCTCTGCTTTTCACTCTAGTAACACAGGCTTTACTGAAAAGCAAACAAAATTGGCGCCCAATGAGCCTAAACTGAAATTTCAAACAATAGCAACACCAAACCAATTAGAGTTCCTCCTGGTTTTATGTTAAGTGTAAGCACTGACTTCGCAGAATCAGTACAAAATGTGAGTGATGCATGAAATGGAAATTTCCTGCCTAGTGTGTAGAATAAATACAGACAGAGCCGTGATGTTTGCTGCAATATGCAGCTCACACGCAGCCAGAGGAATGAGCCAAGCTCAGGCATCCGCCAGCAGAAACCGTCCCTTTATGGAAAAGTTCTGTTTTATTTTTTATCTCCTTTGGTACCGTTGGAGCAGATCAGCGATTAGACTGATTTTATCATCTTACCTATGCGGATTTTGCTTAGGAGATGGTCGGGGGAGGTGGCTTTGGGGCGGGGGACAGCTTTTACAGACACTGCCCTGCCGTAGCGCGCCAGGGCTGAGGTGTCCCAGAGCCGCCCAGGAGGGCATCAGGCTGCGGGGGAGGAACCTGCAGCGGCCTCGCTCCTGGGGTGCCCCACGGTCCCACGGGCAGTGTCACCTCCCGGCACCAGGGACACGCGGACGGCCTCAGACACAGGCCTTCTCCATCCTTCTGGCGAGGAGAAACAGAAACCTTGCAGGAACCTGCTTTTAGTTGGGAAACCTGGATGAAATCTGTTTCTTGGCTAAAAATCCACGCGAACTCATTATTACCACAAATAGGGTTAAAAAAAAAAATCAACCCAAAACATATGGCTCTCCTGGATCAGATGGAGGGCTGACCTGGTCTCTGATGGTGATGAGCAGCAGATGCTTAAGGAAACAGCTAATAGGTCACGCATGAAGCAAAGACCTTTCCGATACCCTGTCCCAGCACCCCGCAGTTTACGCGTGGGGCCATCCCGAGCGGGAGGTCACGTCTGCGGGGGCTCGGGGCGCTGCGGCCCCGGCTGGGCCTTTCAGCCGTTCCCCCGGTCCCATGCGGGCGGCCCCGCGGCCCCGTGCCCCTCTCTGCACGGCGGCCGGGGGGAACCCTACGGTGGTGGCTGGAACATGCCCGCGTGCGCCCGCGAGCGGCCGGTGCGCCGTGGTGGGGGTTCTGCCGGCGGGGCCAGGCTGGGAGCGGCCGCCTGCACCCGTGCCCTCTGAGTGTGAACCCCCCGCCACGCGCAGCCTCGGCGCTAAGTTTTATTGTGAATTAAGAGTAAAACTCCCTTTCTGCCACAGAAAAAAACTACCTCCATTTTTCAGAGTGCCTCTGTTTATATAGTTTATGGGAGAAGAGGGCTCTTAATATTTCAGTGTCATGACCATAAAATGAAAAGGTTACTGCTTGCTACAAAGGCTTGCTTGGATCCAGCACCAATTAATTTTCAATCTGAAATATATGTCTCCTGGCCGTCTCACAACAGCCGTGAGCGGGAGGTTCCTCCTTAACACGTTTGAGCCACAAACCCGGTTAAAGGATTAGCCAGCTTTTTCCATGCTGTTTTGTTCGCCCCCATTGGGGATTCCCATTATCCTTGATAGACTGTTAGCCCTGACAGTGGGATATGATAGTTTTAGTTTTTCCTCCTCCTCTGCTCTGTGTCCACACGTAAGGCTACTCAGACCTCAGCTTTCATTTTCATTATAGGTGCGAAGGCAGCATATGTTAAAGGCAGGGATTACTGTGCAGAGTTGCTCCTGCAAAATTATCTGCAGAACGGTTTTAATTTATCTGCGCGCGGCAGCTCTTGTGCCGGGCAGAGCGCCGCTGCCGCCAGCCTGCCGTGCCTTGCTCCTGGGTGTAACGCGGCTGTTCCCCACGTACGAGGGGTAGAATAAGGATGGAAGTTGTACCAGACCATTGCAAGCACACGCTGACTTTCTGTAGGGTGGATGAGCTTCTCTTTATCTTTATTTATTAATAAAAGACGGAATGCCTTGGGAAACAAAAGGTTTTAATGGCTGGTGCTTGGTATCCTTGACAACACTCCCCAAAGAATATTACATTAGGGCACCAGAGAACTTTTAAAAATAAGTAATGGAATTCCGTCTCTGTTATGCTTTTAGTAGTCATTTCGGCCATGGTGCAGCGAGGTCATAAGCTGAGCTCAGTGAAGGGAGCCAGAACACGAAATGATGCTGAGAGAACGTCTGGGAGATGAGAGGTACAGAATTACAAGCGAAAGTGCAGGCCTGCTGAGGCAATTACAGCTTAATGGGGTCATTTGGAAGGCAATTGCCAGGGGTTAATGTAGTATGGAGAGATGAGGTGAGATTGAAGTGAAATTTGGGGCTGGAAATGTGTTAAGATGAAAGATCAGAGTGCAGCGGATTCTGCAGTGCAGAAGGTTTATATCATGCAAAAAATCTGAAAAAAATGTAAAAGTAGTAGCCAGATGTTTCAAAATAAATAAATAAAACCTTAAGTAAACGCTTTAAAAAAGTGAAATAGCTGCATCAAAATACCCTGTGCTTGGAAAGGATTGCAGGGTGCGAGCCGGTATTTAATACGGCATAAAAGGGCTTGATTTGAAGCAAAAGTTCTGTTGCATTTGCCTGCACATATGCAGAGACAATGTGGTTCGGCTGTTTCCGTTATTGACACAATATACTTCCTTATGAAAATATTACTGCTCTCTCAGCTGTTGTGCCTTATTTTCAAAAATCCATTGTTTTGAAACAAAAAGCAAGAAACAGTCCCCTATACACATATTTTGATGTATTTGCAATGGATTCATCACATTATCTTTTCAGGCATTAAAATAATACTCATAAGATGTCAAAATATTACAAGACTGTAAGCTAGCATTCTTTGAGAGTGGGTATTTTGGTTCTGAGAAGTATGCTTAAATATTACAGGTGTTTAAATTAAAAATGTCAAACCATGAAGGCATAATGGAAGTAATCATTTTTACACAGTTTTAAGCCGCGCAGTGTTGGAGAAAGCTTTGCATTCCAGACTATTGTGAATGAGCGGAGTTCATAAGCATTCAGAGGACAAAAGAGATCATTATGCTTTGTTACCTCAGCCAGTTCATTACCTTAATTGCTGAGCGTAATCCAGTCTTGGAAGAAAACTCTAGGGCTTTAAGGAGATCAACATTGGCACCCTATGACACAGAAAATGGAAGCCCTTTCCTGCGCCACGGCCACTCCAGGCACGCTAAACCTTGATCAAAGGCTGAACTTCTCCGAGGGTCGGCCATGTGAAAATCCCCCGGAGCTGCACCGGGCGCTGAACCGTGATGAGTGCCGAGGGCTCAGCACCGCTCCCGCGCCAGTGTGACCGTCCCGGATCACTGCCTGGCAAGAGCACATTATCATCCCTTCAGATAGGTGAAGTTTTAACATAGTTCTGTTTAGCAGGGATAATACGTCTCTTTTTGCAGCCGCTCTCTGCATATTGCGTGAACCGAACAAACTCTTAATGTGCAGTAATGCCGCGGAGCCGGGAGACGGAGCATGGCGCTCTCCATCAGGCAGGAGGCCACTTTTCCAGGAACGGCTTGTTAAATTCTCCTTAGCTACATGCGAGGAGAGGCATTTGCAGGCAGGCGTTTGACTCCAGAGCCACGTTGCGGCTGCAGAATGATTCCGAGGAGTTTGCTGGGGAAGATCAGATTTATTGTAAATACATTAGAGCAGGGCTTTTTTCACCTGTGTTCCTTTGACGTATGTGTGCTTTGTATCTAGTTATCTGATCTGACGATACAGGCTTCTCCCCCCTGTACAGTTGCATATATTAAGGCTTTTAAGAAATATAGTAAAACAAAAAATATGACCTTTAAAAGCATGGTTGAGTTGCATTCATTTTATAACCATCAAAGCAACTCTTTACTGTTGTAAGGTAGAAAAATCAATGATGCAATCTTTTTCCTTTTGCCTCGTGCAATCCGTAATTGAAATGGAAAATCAAATGAACGGCTAACAGATAATTGTTTTATCAATATTCCCTGCCTGCCCTACAAGGGTCAGCCTAGAATGATCATGAGCCACGGATATGATGAGGACAAAATGTGAAATTGAACAGCAAGGAGGCAATAAATCAACCTTGACAAGAAAGAGTGACCAGCATGTAGCTCTTGTAGGCAGCTTTTGGGACACTTTTTGTCTCAGGTGTCTGCACTGATTTAAAAATGTGAGAATATAATATTTGAAGCTCTAACAGCGGGTAAACAACTGCAGACTATTTCTAGGTTAAGGCATCATCAAAGCAAACATGCCGCAGCTGAAAATGTGAGGATATTGGGGCATAGCGGGGAAAATCCCACAGTAAAATAACAGCGGAATAACGGAACATTCTGGGGCTGTTGCAAGCAAGAAATTCTGGTGTCTTTCTATCTGGTGCTAGAAAACTAAAAAAGATAGTAAATGTATTAAAATACATTTTTCAGGCTGCTCTTTTGCCGCTGCACTGGGCATGAAAAATGCTTTGCATCCTATTTCTGGTATTTTGGGAGCTCCTTGATCCCAGTGCCGGAGCAGCCGGGGCTCCTGCCTGGAGGCTCGTCTGACAGGGGCCGTCCGGCTCCACGTCCCGGCCACCGGGCCAGGGCGCTCCGGGTGCTGCCGCGGGGTCCCGGTGCCGTCGGAGGCAGGCGGCCTCAGCCCTCCTCCTGCTCGGACACAGCCCCGGCCCCGCCAGACACGGCTGCCAGCAGCTCCCTGCCTGCCTCAGACACGCGGGGGTCCGGCACACGGGTGGTGTGTCAGGGTAGATGGGAACCGGTAACGCTCCTCCTGCACAGCCCCTCTTCTGCTCGTCGTTTGATCCTTGTGTTTTATCCACTGGAGACTGGATAGGTTCTTGCTTTCACTTTAAAACTCACTTATTTAAAAATACAGTGTCTGGGTGCTTTTTTTTATTGTGACACCAAAAGGCAGCTCTGATCAAAACAACAAGGGCTTGTGCCCCTGCACGGGGATCCCAGGTGGGATCGTGAAAAGCCGCAGCCGAGAGAGTTTTTGTTTTTGCAGCCACCTCCAAACCTTGGGGCAGATCCTCATCTGGTGCAAATTGCTGATGGCTTCAGTGGAATGACATTAGTTTTGTGTGGTTTTCGTTGTTAAATCAGGCAGAGTTTCTCTCCTGGACTATTGCACATGTTGGTCATGTGGCAATGGCAAATGGTGGGAAAACAGACTCACAAATGTGTCAGGGCTCAGGTTAAAAAGGCCCTGGGGGGCTGCGTGCTCGGGGTTCCTCCTGGAGCGGGGGGAGCATGTGCCTGAACCCCCTGGGCAAGTTAGAGCGAAGGCCTTGGGCTGGGCCGCTCCCCCAGAGCCCCCGCGGCAGAGCAGAGGCGCCCCGGCTGCCCACGGCCATTTCGCGGGGCCAGGGAGGCGGCGGGGGGGGCTTTAGGGCGGGCTCCTGGGCAGGTCAGTGAGTCGAGATCATACGGGAGACATGCAGAACTGGGAGATGAGCGGCGCTTTGCTGCGCAGATAAATGCAGCCTGTGTGGGCTGTGAGCAGCCCTGGCCCCAGGTGCTGTGGCTTGGGGGGGCGGCTTGGGGGGGCCGGGCAGGGTTAGGCTGCCACCCCCACCCGGGACCCTTCCCCTGCTGTGGGGGGTTGAGGGGTGCCTCCCCCTCTTTGGTGTGCTGGAAGGGCTCATGGACTTGGCACCTTCCACCGCGCAGGTGGACGAGGAGTGGACGCCTTTGTTCAGGGAGGGCTGACTGGGGGTGACATTTCCAGGAGTCTCCGCGCTCTCTCCCACTAGCTTCTTGCTTCAGCTGCACGAGAGGGATGTTGGGGTGCCCCAGAGCAGCTGTGCTTCAGCGTCCTGCTCCGGACACCACGTATGGGAGTCTACCTGGCTGTCCATCCCATCCCATCCCGTCCCGTCCCATCCCATCCCACCCCATCCTGTCCCATCTTGTCCCATCCCCCCTCCGTCAGCTGAGGGTTGGTGAAGGGCCGCTTTGGGCGTAGTCTGTGTCTGAAGGACACCAGGCTGGGAAACCATCCTGGAAGCTTTATTTTTAACCTTGGCTCTAGCTGTCCTGCGGCGTCCCTGGGGAGGAGGGGTCTGGTGTGCGCATGGTCTTGGAAACAGCAATATCGGGAACCCAGCAAAATAGGTTGCCAGCATGGAGAATATTTTTTATTTTAAGCACAGTATTTTAAACACACCATGTCCTCCTTCCCCAGGGGCAAGGCTGAGAGATTTAAAAACTATTTTTTACAATTGGTTTTTCAAATTCGTTTCTCATCAGGCCTTTTCCCACAATACAGGGGGGTGTGATGCTGGCAGCACGGCAGCCCCCGCCCTGGGGGGTCCTTGCAGCTGAGGGATTCAGGGGAGCCCGCAGGAGCCCTGTCCTGCCTGTAGAGGTGGGGGGGTCCCCAGCAAACTGCTGGGTCACAGGGGCACCGGCCCTCGCCCCGCACGAGCCACGCGGGGCACCCCGAGGGGCACAGGCAGGAGAGCAGCCCCCGACTTCCCCCCGGCCACCTCCGGGGGACGGGGTGTCCCCCTCCCACTTGCATCTCTGATGTAATGAAGTGTCAACTGCTACCGTCACCGTCCTCCATGTCCTTGAAACCAACACGGTTTAACCAGGAGTCTCTCCAATTTATCAGCAGTTAAAAATAGAGGGGAAGGATGCGAAGGACAGTCCCTGCTCCCCAGGAGCCGGGGGGCTGCGCGCAGGAAGGTAACCTCTGCGGTGGGGTAGGACACGAGACACGTCCCTCATCCTACGTGGTAAAAGCCTTTTTGTCCTGTCTTTGGATGCGTCTCCTGAGGGCAGGAGATTAAACCAGGAGCGTGAGGGGATGTGTAGACAAACACAAAAGATCAGACTAGATCATTACAGGCAGTAACTGCTTCCATAACAATATTTACCAAGCCTACGGTATCTATAGACCTTCTAATAAACACAGCATAAATCCAGGTGTGCAGGGAGGCATGGGTATAATCCGCTGCGTCTTTAACATGCAGCCTCGAAATGCCCTAAATACATATTTACACCACAGTGCCTACTGACTCCAAATAAGCTGTTCAAGCTGCCAGGCTGTTAATCCACATTTTAATGCTGCTGGTCTATCAGATGAGTATGTTGTGTAAAAATGATTCCCACTACAGTATCTGCCACTCGGAGGCTGGGCACGCTCGGGGGGGGCACGCTGAACGCAGCCGTGGCGATACACGTGCCCCGGCTGGAGAGGCTGGTGTGCAGCCGAGCACAGGTGGGCGCGGAAAGCCCAGGCTGGGCAGGAGCATTTTCAGCCCCAAAATGCATCCCTGGGGTCCACGTGCGGATCAGAGCGTCGGCGTGTGTGTTGGGGGGAGGTGTGGGGTTGAGGCTGGACCCAGCGGTCCCACCCCAGGCACTCAGCTGACTCTTTCCCACATCTGGTGATGGACATGTTCCAGCAGTGCTGGTTGGGTTGGGTTGGGCTAAGTTGGGTTGGGCTAAGTTGGGTTGGGTTGGGCTAAGTTGGGTTGGGTTGGGTTAAGTTGGGTTGGGTTGGGTTGGGTTGGGTTAGGTGGGGTTGGGGTTGTGGCTGTGTTTTACCAGTCCCCTGGCTTTAGCTTGGAGGGCTGTGGGACGCTCAGGGCTTGGAGAGGGCCAGGTTCCTCACTCACTTTCCTGCGGTGACCAGTCCCCATGCCCACCGGCAGCGCTTGGAGCAGCTTGCAGCTGCGGGGCTGCCTGTGGTGATGGGAAACAGCACCCCTGAAATGGGGCACTAACAGGTACGATTGCTGTACGGGGATCTCCTGGGGGTCCCTTGTCCCTCCATCCTCCAGGATGCGGCTCTGATCTGCCCGCACCCTCCCGCACGGGGCACGGCTCGCTCTCTGGCTCTGCAGGTGCGTTTCCTGATGTCCATTGCTTGGAAACACAATTTTTTCTCTTTTAGGGCCCAGCCCGGCTACCCCCAGTCACGCAGAGGGGAGCGGTGGAGCCCCCGGGCGGTGCCAGCGCCGGTGGCGGGTCTGTCGGTGCTGGAGCGTGGCGCTGACACCCTGGCTTGGCACCGCAGGCAGCGGCTGGGCAGGGACCTGCCTAATTTGTATTTTGTTTTTGGAGGGAACAGGATTGCTGCACATTTATTTTTACTGACATTGATACAATAATTTAGTTTCCTTCATGAATTAGATTTGGGGAATTTGAAACTTAACTCTGGTAGTGCTTCTCTCCCAATTTATTACATATGCTTAAATAAACATGTTGAATTAACTTTATAAGGCTTGTAAAAACTACAGATAAAACCGCTCCAGAAAATCAACATTCTAAATCATGCTAAGTCTCTTCCCATTTTGCTCATCCTCTAGCAGGGCATTGACAAAAATATGAAATTGATTTGGTTGAAGGGTGTTAAAGAGCCGACAGCCAAATGTCACAAACAATGAATGGCTGCAGTGTTGAGAAAATCAATAGGGAGGTTAAAGCTGGTCTTGTGAAAGACTTGGCAGACTGCTCTGTTCCAGGAAGATATCTGTCTTCTGGCCTTGGTTGCATGATCAAAAGGAAAACTTGATAGGTTTAATGAAGGGAGATACTGTAAAACTGACAACAGAAATATAGACACTGTGGTAAACTGCAGTGCACATCAGTGAGTGGAGCTATTAGATACATTTTTCAGTCTGAAAAAATATTTATAGGTAAAGATGTCAAAAAAATATTAGCGCATTCCTCCACTTTTCCACGTTCGTTCCCCAATCAGCACACGCGTTTGCATGGCGTAAACAAAGGTTTGGGCTCGGTGTTTAATTGTACAACATGATGGCAAACGTATAGGGCAAAATAATTAGCATGATAATTAGTGAATCGTAATGTTTTCAAATAATTGCATGATGAGATTGCAGAGCCAAAGTGAGATTGGAATCTCTTCTTTGCTTGGAGATGGTATTTCAGCAAATCATAAAAGATGGGGAAAAAGCAAACCGCTGTTTCATCAATTAAAAGCAAGACAGTGTGACGGCAAACTCTCCTTTAGTCCACCCCGATGGGTTTCACACGGGCGTTGTGTCTCATGCTGGTTTTGATAAATACACAGTTGGGCTTAAAATCAGTTTTGTGAATATTAGATCCACAAATATAAATGAGGATGCCAGCCATTAAAAAAGGTTAATAATGTTAGATTAATTTTGTTTTTGAAATCAGCTTGTAAACAAAATTTGCACTGATTTACACCTGACCTATTAGCAGTGCTCCTATATAACATATTGCATCATTAGAGAAAAAAATTGTTTAAGGTCTGAATTATTACTTCCCACATATTTGTTTTCCAAACACAGCATTGCACCTAAGACTAAACTGTATAATAATATTTGAAATAATGTGGCACCTTTGCAGCATTTATTTTTCCCCAGCACTGTGTTAAGCATATATGTTCATTTCACAAGACTGTTTGTGTTCGTTGTCATCTGTCAGTTCTGGGTATCCTATCTTCCTCTTTTTTTTTTTTTTTTTTTTCCTAGAAAAATGAACTCATTAGTTTAAAACTCCCAAATGCCACATTCAGCTCAAACAGCGAAGATGATAACCTGTAAAAAAAGAGAGGAGAAAAGAGAGAAGTAGTCTGGCAGGTTTTCTGCAAGTGGACGCTGTAATAAAAATGCCCCCTACTTTGTTGGGATGGTGTTTGTAGGGCTGCTGCCATATGTTACTTTCCTTTTTAGCTGGGATTATGCCATCATTATTGCTGATAAAAGCTGTTTACTGCCTTGGCAAAGGAGTGATGCTTGGCGCAGTTTGGAAGCCGCCATTCAGTTTACAGAAAAGTGCATTTAGTGCCAGATGCTAGGATCCAGGGGCTTTGTTATCTTTTCCCATTATTGGGATCATCCATTGTCTGTTTTTTTTCTCCTTTTAACTTAGCACTGGCTTTGTTGTTTGTGTTTTAAATTCTCTTTAGTTCAGGCAGGTGACATTGCAGGTTTTAGCTCGCCGTGCAGCACCAGCAGCACCTTTTCCAGCCGGTCACGCCGGGGCCGTGTCTCCCCCCGGCGCCGCCGAGGGAGGTGCTGGGTTTCGGTCCCCGGTGGGTGCCCAGCCCTGGGGAGGGGGCTCAGCCGCGGGGGCTGCCGGGGGACCCGCTGTGGAGCATCGCTGCACGGGAGCCCACTCGGGCACGCCTGGGAACCTCAGCACCCAGGGCCTGGCACAGTCGTTGGGCTGCAGCGAAGGAGGAACTGCAGAAAATGTGGAAATGAAAGAGAACATCGTATCTGAGGCTGAGGGTGGCCATAATTCATATGTAAATGCTCTTAGCGTAGACTAACAGAGCTGTTGGATGGGTGGCAGCTCCATTTGTGCCAGGCTTCCCATTACAAACTCTTATCTTCTCCATAGCAAAGAGATCGTATCTGGTCTGAGCCCTGCTGAAAGCCGCCCGCGCCGGGATGGTGGTGGCGGTGCCGCCGGGCAGTGCCCGCGCCGCGGTGAAGGCTGGGGGGGCCACAGGCCACCCCGACACCAGCCCAGGCTCCCTCGTGGCTCCCCCCAGGGCTTTTCCCCACCCCAGGCAATTTTGCTGTGCCCGCCTGGCGCTCCCTCGCCAGGGCACGCGTTGGGCAGAGCGGGGCACACGCCGGCGGCTCAGGAGGTGCAGCAGCCCCTCGCCACTCGGCCTCTCCCCCGCTAAGCTGCTCGTCCTCGCGCTGCCTTTTGTGCACTGGCCCCTCACTGCCCACTGCCGCTCCTGGCCCCGAAACACGGTGATGCCCTGGCTGGCGGCATCTGCCCCCGCAGAGGAGGAGCCGCGTGGCGAGGCCGCACGAGGGTCCGGCGCCGGGCGTGGAGCAGCGAGAGGGCAGAAGCTCCAGGAGGCCTTCGGTGGCCGCGTGCGGCCGGGGCCGGCATCGTCACCTCCCGCAGCACACTCAGACCCGTGTCTCTGCGCCCGGTGCCTCTCGGCACCTCACACCAGCAACTCGGATAAAATACTGCAGATGTGGTTTTTCTCTGGTTTTTTGTTGTGAGGAAAAGCAGTCGCGGCCTGTGCACATCGGTGGCGTCCCTGAGAGCCCGGCACACGGCGCGTGACCCCGCGAGCACCTCAGCGCTGCTGGCCGGGGCTGCCTCTGCCCGGCCACGTCCCCGTGCGTCCCCCTTTTGTTTTTATCGGGCCATCTTCTAAGTTCCACTCCGTAAATGAGGCTGGATGCGTTTGTAAATCTTACCCTTGCTAGAGACGTGGACTCGCTGTTCCCAAACACATTTTCCAGGGCCCACAGCCCTTGTGTTGTGTTCAGGGCCCCTCAGGCACCCTGGGCGCATGTCCTGGGGCTCCGGCGAGCCCCCCATGCTGTGCCGGGCGCCCCGTGCTGGGTGCCCCGTGCTGGGTGCCCTGTGTTGGGTGCCCCATGCCGGGTGTCCTGTGTTGGGTGCCCCATGCCGGGTGTCCTGTGCCGGATGCCCCATGCCGGGTGCCCTGTGCCGGGTGTCCTGTGCTGGCTGCCCCATGCTGGGTGCCCCGTGCTGGGTGCCCTGTGCCAGGTGTCCTGTGCCGGCTGCCCCGTGCTGCACCGCGGCCCCAGCAGCGCCGTCTCCCCCTGCCAGCTCCCGTGCTGGGCGAGCCGGCGAAGGCGCCGTGCAGAGCCGTGCAGCTCCCTGTTCACCTCCCCTGCTCCGTTATTCTTTGGGGAAGAGGCTCTGACCTTATTTCTTCTGCTAAGAGAGATGCATCTGGAACCAAATGAGGGCAGTAAAGTATAATAGAAGGCTTTACAAATGAAAGTTTTGTTTCTGCTTGTGCAATACCTTGTTTCCCCCTCGTGTACCCTGGGAAATCAGGCTGATCAATAGTTCCCATTTCAGCACAACTGCAGCAAGCATTACAACTGTATAAAATTTACAACATTGTCTGCTGTAAATTTTAATTGGAAAAGCCTCATAGCTTTACCCTCTATCTTTGCGCCTTTAAATGTATTTGATTTAAAAAAAAATCAAACAAATTTACAACGTATAATATCATGTCATACACTTTTTATTGACAGTGTAATATAAACAGTGCAAACCCACATTCCTGCTGGAGGAGAAAATGGCTGTAAAAATACCTGGAAGGAGCCGGCAGTGCCGATGAGGGTACGTCTGGGCCAAACAAGCCCCCGGCGTGGGGCAGGTGCCAGGCGGCCTCATGCTGCCGGCGGGAGCGATCCTGGGCCCCGTGCGGAGCCGGCGCAGCCGCCGCAGTGGCACGGCGAGGAGCCGCAGCGCTGCGCAGCCAGGAGAAAATGTCGCTTTCAGCACAGCTTTATTTCTGTCACAGGTCAGGCTTAAAATGCTGTGTGATACAGTTATTGACTCTAATCTGGGCATAAACACAAGTCCTCAAGCACCAGCCCAATTAATAATTTGCATAATTAACACGCATATTAAATAGGGACTGGCCTTGCATCTGTATTTGCAGTGATAGGGGTAATGAGGGCTAGCGGAGCGGCGCCTCGGGCTGGCGTGAGCAGACGTGTGGCAGTAGTAATTTTTGCTTGGATTGACAACTGCTAGACAAGCAGTCCCAGCATAAAACTAAACCCCGTTTGGCAGAATTAATCGTTGACAAACTGCTCTTAAAGCTGTAACATTGTTTCTGTCAGTTGTTCGGTTTGATGTCACTGTTAGACATAATAAATCAATAGTGTCAGAATTTGGTAATGTTTATAGCTAGCAAGGTTTATTATTTCATATGACTGTCATGTACAAATAGTGGTTATCATGGCTGCCTCTAAATTATCAAAGGCAGAATATTGCCTGGAATATATTTCTTAAATTCCTTCTCCAATTAATCCTGTTGATCGTTGGCAGTGATGGGGCCCACTTGTGTTTTGGGAGGGATGGTTTTGTCCTCTGCACATTTTTTAAAGAAAAGTTTCAGCCGTTGTACAAGGCAGGATTTATTGTCTCTGTCTCACAGTCTGGACAGCAGCTCTTTGCTTTATGAACCTCAGTTTTCCTGCTTGTGTTGCAGATTTTAGGCTATCGGTGAATTCCCCAGAGCGGTTTCATGAAGTCAGAGCGGGGTGGGCAGGGCAGAGATTTCCTGGTCTGAGCAGGATTAAAATCACAGCCCCATGAGAGGGGTCCCGCCCTGGGATGGGGATTTATTATCTGCCCGGAACGGGACAGGGGCGGAGGTGAGGGCAGGCTCCTGCGCGACACCGGGGGCCCGTGCACGGGTGGCTCTGAAGCGTGTGCTGGCGTGTGCTGACGGTCCCCCCACGCCGGCGTCCCGGGGACGATGGTCGCTCTGCTCTGCCACGACTGTGCCTGCACCGCGTGCCGCACGCCGCAGCTCTGCGGAGTGCCAGGGGGTGACTCCGTGCGCGCCTCTTCCCGGCTCTTATGGCACCATTTCCCCCCAAACACCAGGGTTTGACCCATCGCACCTCCCTGCTCATCGCCTGTCCCCTGAGACCCCCCCGTGCACCCAGAGGAGGAGCCGGTGGGACGGGACAGTCCCTGGGCTGGTCTAAAACTGTCCTCTCACCCAGGCAGCGTGTATAAATTACGACAATAAATTACTGCAGCCCCAGGGTAAAAGAAGCATCAAGTTATGACTTTTACATGAGTATTTAGTCAGCCATTCAATAAAAAATAGGTCTTCCAGTTGCACAGTACCATTTATCAGCTACATATTTATTATTTATCATAGCTACACATGATGCAAATGTGAATTACCTAAGCTGCTCCTCCAAGGAGCACTTGCTTTTATAGAAATGTAAACATATATAATACAGTTTGCAAAATCAGACATCAAGCTTTGAAAGGAAAAAGAAATTAGGGATGCAGATTTTATTTTTGCTTTCATTTCTATGCGATAAATTATCTGCGCCACCGTTTCCTTCTAAAGGTCATTTCCAGGATTAACTTTTCCCTAAGTCCCCGCTGCTCTCTGGACAGCTCTGAGCAGAGATTTGTGGAACGCCCGCGCCCGCTGGCACCTGGGCAGAGGAGGGGGCTGGCGCGGGGTCACGGCTCTCGCAGCTGTGGCCAAGGCGCTTTCGCAGGTGTTTCCATGTGTTCACGGCGCGGGCCGGAGCCGCCGCCCGCCGCAGGGCTCACCTCACCCGTGCCCGGAGCACAGCGGGGCTCGCCGGGGTCGGCCAAGGTTGGAGGGAGGGCGAGAGGGCTTGGCTGAGCCGACCCCAGGTGTTCCCACCCCAGGATCAATCCTCTCACCAGGTGACAATCATTTACAGGCAGGAAATACCTGCAGTCATTAAAATTCCTCCCACATTTATTCAAGCTCTGGTAGCTTATAAAGTGATTTCAATTCTAGAAGAGGGATTTGAAATTTTCTTCCCTGTTCCATGTTTCTAGAGTTTCTACAGGGAATTTCAGGCCCTGAAGTATTTCACTTACATGAATTGCCTTTCAGTTTCAAAAGTCTTTTTACACCTGGGAGCCCCTTCCCGGTGCCGGGGGTGGAGGGGCAGGGGCAGGCCAGCGCGCCTCAATGGGGAGCTCGCCCGCGGGGACACGGGGTGGCCGCGGGGCTGGGGCCGTACACGTCGCTGGTGTGGCGGAGTGCTCGGGGCAGACGTGCAAACTGGTCCTCTGGCATGGCACTGCCACGGCCTTGTGGTGGCACGAGGCAGCGCTGATCTGGCCCTTCGCACGTGCAGACCCTGCTCCTCCTCCTCTGGGGACAGTCCCCCTCGCTGTTACAGCAACCCCCGCATCGAAACCTGGGCAAAAGCCTCCTCTGACTTCCCGGGCAGCAGAGCCTACGGCTGCTCCTGCCCCGTGGGTCCGTCTCGCCCCTCACTGTGGGGACGACGCTGTAGCTGGAGCACCCACCCCCCTGTGAGGACAGGCTGAGAGAGTCGGGGGGTTCAGCTGGAGAAGAGAAGGCTCAGGGAGACCTTAGAGCGGCCTCCCAGGACTGAAAGGGGCTACAGGGAAGAGGGGAGGGACTCTTGATCGGGGGGGTAGGGATAGGATGAGGGGTGACAGCTTTAAACTGACAGAGGGGAGATTTAGATGAGATCTAAGGAAGAAATTCTTCCCTGTGAGGGTGGGGAGGCCCTGGCACAGGTTGCCCAGAGAAGCTGTGGCTGCCCCCTCCCTGGAAGGGTTCAAGGCCAGGTTGGACGGGGCTTTGGGCAACCTGGGCTAGTGGAAGGTGTCCCTGCCCGGGGCAGGGGGTGGGACTGGATGGGCTGTAAGGTTCCTTCCAACCCAAACCATCCTTGGATTCTGTGATTCTATGACTGCACTCACCAGATGGGGTTTTATAACCAGGGGCAGGCAAGAGGGCTTTTGCTTGTTTGTTTGCAGCACGTGATACAAAATCCTTTGGAAACGGTGTAAATGACGGGGGTAAATTGCTGGGGAGCCGAAGCTGTTACAAAGCTGCCATGTTCCAAGTTAGAGCCCTGGCCGTGGGGCATGGCGGGGTCTGTGCCTCAGCACGGGGTCTCTTTCCCGGAGCTCAGGGGTGGCATTTGTGAGGAGGAGCTGCCACACGGGCCGGGCAACGTCCCTCCGCCGCCCGCTGCGGGGCCTTGGCAGCTCCCGCAGCATCCTGGGGTCCGGGGCACCATCTGCTGCGCTCGCTGCAGCCCTCGTATCGCAGTCAGGGTTACGTGATGGAGGGAACGGCTGCGTGCCGGTGCGCCCGGGCTGCTCTTGGGGTCTCCTCGCCCCGTGGGCACCGTCCCCCCGGCCTGGCAGCAGCGCCAGCGGCGCAGGGAGGGCTGCAGGGCTGCGGCCCGGCTGTGCTTTTGTTCCCTCGCAGAGGAGCTTCCAGCCGGGGATACACATGGCTCTGCCGTGAGCCGGCCCTCGCCGCGGGAGGACAGGCCCCGGTGCCGGCGCGGGCGCTGCGGTGACGTTGCTTGGGGACTCGGTGGCCTGGGAGCACTCGTGGCCCACGACCTCAGCACCGATTTGCTCCGGATGAGGCGCGAAGAGCCGCTCTGCCCCGGAAAAGGCCTTTTGCTACAGGCAGCCCTTGGCTTGGCGGTTCCCGCGTCGTGGAAGGAGCCAGCCGGAGCTGCGCAACCGGCGAGGAGGTGCTGAGGACCGGCTGGATTTTCTGGGGGGAGGTCATTAGTTAACGCATCCGAGGGATGCACGGGAGAATAACAGCACATCAGTTAGGATGCTAATTCACTCGACTGGCAGCGAGCGCTGCGAAATGACAGCTTGGAGGGGTGCGGGGGAGGGTCTGAAAATGGCAGCAGATTGGTATTTTGAAAGGGGAGGGAAGTTTTATAATGATGAATAAGAAAGATGACATTTGGTGCTCACATTTAACTTGCATTGGCTGTCCGCAGGAGGGTCAGTGTGCGTAACCTCCCGTGATGAGGCCTGGGGCTGCCCAGCAGCTGACTGGGTGTATACCCTTCAGACGGGAACAAAAAGAAAGGCCCAGATAATTAGGCCAAGTTGAACTGCAGGAGGTAGCCAGCTTCTCTGCTGCCTTTTGTATATTCATGACCCAGCTTGATTGATGGAAGGACAGTGTTTGGTGACACTGTCATTTGCAAGTTGAAAGGTAGACTACAGGCTGGAGCTATGCTCAGATGTGCCTTAAAGGGTCCTACAATAAGCTCATTTGGATGCTGATGATGTTCGCATCTGCATTTCTTTGTTTCTAACTGTTTCAGGAGGACATCTGTTAATTTGTATAGATTAGCTTGGATGCTTTCATTTAAAAACATCAAATTATGTAGCAGGACTGTTTATTATAAAAGTTTCCAAGAAAGTTTAAACTGATTCGGAAACCATGCAGAGCATAATATTTAAAAGCAGGATTAAAAAAATAATAGTAATACTTATATTCGCGTTCATCCTCGCATGCCCGGGAATTAAGACTTGTATTTCTGCTGCAACGTTATCAAGGAGCGTTAGCAAAAGCATCTGTTGAATTATAAATTTCAGGATAAATGAGGCTTGCCAAATTTCATATCTGCTCAGGAGAGGAGGGCCTCCTTCACTGGACAGTGAAAGCCTATACGTATGAAGCGGGGGGGAAAAGTGAAATGTAATTAATTCAAGAGGGAAAATGCTTTTACTGTGTAATATTTAGTCACATATTTCAAGAATAATAGCGCTTCTGTCAGAGAAGTTACATTTTTTACAGGTATTGCTTTCAGAGAGATAGTGGGATGTGAGCTGGGAGGAGGTTTCACGTCTTGGGTCTGGCTGCCCTCGGTGTAGCAGCTGTTGGTTGGCACACGAGAAGGGTCCATCCTACCCCGGCTCTGCGCATGCCGGGCCAGGGCACCCCGAGCCGTGGCACCCCGAGCCAGAGCACCCCGAGCCAGGGCACCCTGAGCCAGAGCACCCTGAGCCAGAGCACCCTGAGCGGGTCCCTTCCCGCCGGAGCACCCAGCCAGCTCCCAGAGCCAGCGGGGCTGGGAAGGCAGCGGGGACAGCTCCGGCTCACCCCAGCGTCAGTCCAGCGCTCGGCCTTTCGCAGTGACCTTTCCTCGTCTGCCCCTTCCCTGGGACCTGCCTGCGGCTGCTGCGGCCGTAAAACCCGGCCTCATTCCAGGTACTTTCAGCAACGTTAATTCACAGCCGAGCAGGCTCTGCTTATGCACTTCTGCTAGGCGCCGGGCACCTACCTCCCAAGGAAACCTTCGCCATCCCAGCCCATGAGGCCCAGAAACGCGGGAATTGGGGTCGGGAGACCACCCCGGGCTGGGACAGACCCACTGCGAGCAACAGCACTGGCCCAGCACTGCTCTGCTAAGGCGTCGTCCTCAGCTGCGCTTGGAAATTTATGCCTCTGACTCCCATCTTTGTATTTACTCCAATTAACACATAAACCCTAATTACCCAGATCAAGGGAGCTGGGAGTCCGTAACTGGAGAGCGACATGGCAGAGCTTAGCAGCTGCCTGAGCACCAAGGTGGCCAGAGATGGGGAAATAGCAATTTAGGGGACACCAGCAGCGAGCGGAGATGTGGGACCAGGGCCGCAGGCAGCCCCAGGCACTGGGGACGGCCCGAGACCAGCTCAGGCGTTTGAGAGCTCTGGGCGTGGGCTGGGGGGGAGTTTGGGGCCAGCGCTCAGCCCTTCCGAGCCCTGCATGGGGACGTGTGTCACCCCCAGCCTGATGGGCACCCGCAGGGGCGGAGGGCACCTTCCCTGCCCCGTGCCCCGTAGCGCCGCGTCCTGGCACGCTCCAGGATCAGGCCGTCCCAGCACCGCGTGCGTGTCCTCCCGTCAGAGCTATAGGATGGAGATCAACGGAGGGTTTCAAGGGCAGCCGGCATGGGGACAGCATCCAGGAGCCGTGCTATGGGGAGAGGTCTGCCATGCACAAGGCGGGGCAACCAGCCACCGGCCACCGGCCACAGCAGGACTGGGTGCAGGGAGCGGGCACAGCCTGCACGCGGTGGCTGGGGAGTGCAGCATGCTGATGCAGGGTGTTATGATCGCAGCATATGCTGGCTATTAGTGTGCCTTTTATTTAATTTTTTTTTTTTAATACAGTTTACATTGCTAGTGGCGGTGCAGGCTTAATTGCTACCTTGCCTGAACGCAGCTGAGTTTTGTAGTTACTCAAGCAGGAGGTTTTTAAAACTGTGAAATAGTTTCCCTTCCTGCATGCCCCCAGATCAGGTAGAAAATGGGGAAAGAACTGCTAAATGATGTATTTAGAAAAAGCTGTTCTACAAGAGTATTTGAAACATTACAGATCTGCCAGAAGGTCCATTAACATAAATGTTTAACTCAGACACACACAAACTTATGTACCGAAATGAAAATGTTTCATGCATTAATTTGCTGCAGAAGGTACTAACATAACAATTAGAACAACATTCTGCCTGCTTATACTTAAATTTCCTGGGGCAGTGTTTCGGTGGTAATGCATAGCGTTGATATAGGATCTCCTTGACTCTTTGCGCAGCGCATGACAGCACTGCAGTTCATTCTGTTAAATCAAATTCTTACAGTTTTAAACGTGGTGTCGGAAGGAACCGGGAGAGATTGACAGTGATGCAGAGTTTCGGGAAAGGGGGTGCTGGCTTTGGTGCCCTCTCCGGTTGCTGTACGCAGATCGGCCAACGCCGCGCACCCACGCTCCCGGCGCTGTGCTGGTACGCTAACAAAGAAACCCGCCTCTTCCTTTCGCTTGCTTTGAAAGTGGATGGCAAAGACAAGCAGAGGAACCATCAAGCCAGCCAGCGTAGTGCTGGGCTCTGTCATTAGTGCTCTCGCTTCCATTCTGTCACATCCATCGTTTTTGCTGGGCTCAGTGTTTTTTCCTGGCCCTGTCTTGCAGGACCGTTCTACCCTCTTGGAGGATATTTGAGTGCCGAGTACTCTCAGCATGCAAACACCGGCTTCGCTGGCCAGGAGCATGGGAACACCGGGGGTTTCCAGCCCGGTCCTGCAGCTGATGTGGAGCTGGGTTTTGTTGTTGGCATGCTGCTCCCGTCACATGGTGCTGCGCTGCAAACCTCCGCCAGCCGCGGCGCGGGGTGGGGGAGCGGCAACTGCAAACATTCCTCCTCCAAGCAAATGCTTGTCCTAAACTGAGCACCGTAGAATAAAAATGGAAACATAAAAATAGCAGTTGGAAAGATAAAACAGCATTTATAGTACTAATAAAACCGTTGTGGCTTCCACAGGAAAACATGCTTTGTAACCTAATGCTTACCTGGAAAGACTGTCGAGTTTCTGAGAGTTATAGCTGTTTTTGTAAGAGAAGCACAGAGATTTGCTTCAGGGCTGAGTGATAGATTCTCCTGCCTGGAGCATCCCAGTGTGTTTATACATGGCTTGTATGGCAGCTTTCATAAGACATTTACCCCATGATTTGCGATGAGCTTATGTGTGAATAATTAATGGCAATTAATCCTTAATTACAGTAATTAGGCAAGTCACAGGAAATTAAGCTGCAGCTGGAGAAGACCATGCCTGGGAAGAGAGGATTGGGGGCTGTGTGAATGTGCCATTCACTGACAACATTACGAGGATGAGCAGTATTCAGCAGCTTTGGCATTTCTATTGGCAGCCTTGGGTAGGACAAGAACGCTCAACATTAGCAGCAATCTATAGTTGTCTACAAGAGTTTTTAGTTCAAGTGCCAAAATGTTATGTTGCATATGGTGATTATCTAAGTTTATTGGTTGCCATAATTCAAATGGGTGTAATTGTTTTTGGCTTGATAGTGACATTAGAAACTGAAGCTTTTATGTGTTCCTAGGTTCTGCTGGCATCAGCCATGGTTCAACTTCTAGAAACAATTCATCCAGGTTTGCAATTATGAAAACAGATACTACAAATGGCTTGAAATTAACGGAGAAATTTTCAATGATTGAGAAAAAGACAACAGCAAAACTGGCAGTTTCTTAGTTGAGCAGCTAATTGCTTTATTATTAGCTGCCTTCCCCATTAAAATGAGGTTTGCCCAAGGTAGGGTGCGTGCAGTCTGCGGTCGGGTTTGGGGAGTGGGACCAAGTGGGAGGAGAAGGGAAGCACTGGCAGGCCAGAGTAAGCCCGGTGGGTCGGAGGAGATCTCGTGTGCTAATCCTGGGCACCACCATTGTACTCGAAGGCAGGTCTGTGCTAGGACCCGCTTGCCCTGGGCAACCCACAGCGAGCCTGTTCTGCAGCTCAAGAGCAGCAGCCTTCCCCATCATTAATGTGCAAAGTTTTTAAACCTCATGATTAAACATGTTTCAGTAATTTGCTGGGTTTCCAAGTGGCGATGTTTGTGCCAGCAACAATCTGGGGCAGAGACATGGAGGGAAGCACACATTAGTATCAATGAAACCTACAAAAAGCAATCAGTAATTTATGAGCTTGTGGAAAAATGCCCACATGTTCTCATCAAATTATAGGGTTTCTATAATTTACTCAGTGACTACAAGGTGCACGCTCCCAAACCTGCTGTGGTGTGTTAACTGAACCTCTGATTAGATTTAATCCAAACAACTAATCTGTTAAAGGGTCCTGAATAAATAGGCGATATGGCCAGGCCAGGGTATTATTTCAGACTAAGACGACAACTGATGAGGAGGTCAGCCAATTACACACTAAAAACGTACAGTAATCTGCTGCAGGTCAGGTACGTTTACAGCGACCCAGCCTAAATACTGCATGTATGCCTCCGGGTGTCTTGCGCAGTGCGAGTATCGAGCAGGGAAGGCAGGGGGAAGATCTCTTACGTTTTAGAAATAAAAGCCTCTAGCCAGATGTTTGTGAGATCTGTACTTGTTTGTAATATGGAAACGTGTAAAAACTTCAGCTCCTTGCATGTGGAATCTAGATCAATTTTTAATTTACTTGTACGCATGGATGACTCATTTGAAAAAGAAAATCGTGGCATCAAAAAAAAGACATTTCAGTGTGCATAGGTTGCTGCATTTATCTGTTTCTCATGCACTCCGGAGTGGAAATAAGTCACAGTATCTTAATAATGGTCTTGATTTTATAAATGATTTTTCCCCTTGAAATAAGCAATCCATTCATTTTAATATGTAGAATTGGTTTGCTAGCAGGGCGACAGTTTAAAAAGACTTCCAACTGTGACACAAGTGCAACCATATTGCTTCCTATTACTCGCTAAGGTAGTTGTTTAGAAGAGAGAATGTTCTCCCTGGAAATGTTTAAAGTGCTGTAATTTTATTTAGGATAATGAGGATTTATAACAGTTTTACCATATGAAAACCTGCCTTTAGACAGAGCGAAATAGGCGGTTGCGGTTATTGAGTGTGCTAACGGTGGGGTTGTGTGCGTGGTGAGGCGAGGGGAGGTGTTTGTGTCTGGTCGTGCAGCGTATCCGTCACCGGGCCCAGAACATTCCCCACCGCCGCGTGGGATAATTCATCACGAACATGTATGGATTTCTCTGCTTTAATCGCTCTAGATGTTAATTAAAATCCTGTTTTATAGAATATTTTAATTTCGAGATTTGCCCAGCTGTACAGCCTTAGCTGTGTTGTCAGGATAGAGCAGTCTAATAACAAATCGCTGAATTTAAGCCTAGACGGGAATTTGGGGGAAATTCCAGCCGGGTGGAAGTTGCGGGGAGTTTGGCCGCTGGTTTAAGGGGGATCGGGACTTCAGTGCTGTGTGCTGCTTCTCTGCTTTGCTGTAAGGTCGTCTACATTTATTTTTGTTGTTAGGCCTTTAAAAATTTTTACCTCATTAAAAATGCTTTCCTTTTCTTACTGATCCTGCTTCCCACGCAGTATCGGCTGAGCTGAGCTGGTATCAGGGTACTGGCTTAACAGTACATTTAATGCCCTGTTTATAAATATAAAGGAGAAGGAATTGAACTGTTACAGATTTTATCAGGTTTTATCTCCTCACTGAAAATCTTAGCTCTCAAAACATTTCTAATTTCCCTTATTTGAAGGCTCAAACAGTTTCAAATTACTGCCCGTGGATTGTTCTTGACATCGAGAATGGTAAATTTGAGCTGTGGAAACGCTGGAATGTGTGGTGTGTGCTTTTCCTGAACAAGGGAATTCAACGGGTAAATTACAGTCATTTACTTGGAGTGTAATTTACTGAGAGCCTTTAGGCAAATGCAGGAGAAAGGACAGCAGAACAGAAAAAAATAGCTAAAACAGGGGGCTCCCCCTCCCTACTCTCATGAAATACAATCTATATTCACATGACAAGGATAATAAAAACTTTCTTATTTAAAATACATATAATTCTTATTATTTTTTCAATTCATAAGGCAGGCATTTGTAAGTATGAGTGATTTATGTGAAGATAAGATTTTAAATCTTGCTAAATTATCCACAGATCTCCTTAGCATTGTATATTTTGCATATATGAGTATCTGCATGCAATCATCCCATATTTAAAATTGATAAAACTGTTAATTTTATGCATAATAACAGATCAAGTATTTGAAACTGTCATCGAGCTAAATGGAAATTGCTGTTTTCATCCTATGGAAATATTCAATATTTAATCAATTTTTTAAAAATAAAAATGTTTATCTAATGGAATCTGCAACAAAGATATGCGCTCGAATTTTTATTTGACATTAGAGCATAAAAATAAATACCGGCATGTTTTTTCTTCATTGAAGCGGTAGAAACATGGTAAAGAAGCAGCCAACATTTTGTAATCTCTAAGTACACGCACACGTAGAATAATTCTCAGGAAGTATTCTGACCGCGGCTCTCCACGTAAAGCCGTGTGCATTGTAGTAATTGCTAAGCAAACAGAAGGCAGTGTTGTAAAGTGGTTTTGTATAGCATATTGTAATTTGACACTTAAGTTGTGCCCTGCATTACCCTGTGTCATAATTGATGGCTAAAGAAAAGCACATGCTATGCTAATCCTTTGTTAGAATAGCTTGTTAAATTGTGGTTGCCAATTTAAAATAAACTATGGAATGCTTGTCTATATTTTAAGGTTTGTAGTCTACAGTTTTGAACAGTCATTTTAAAGCTGTTTTTCAACTTTATGTTGCATGCACACTATTCTGCCTTTGCACACAAGGTCAGCATGTTCGCTAGTTTAATAGCAGACCATCAAGAACAAAATCAATGAGCTGCATGTTTCACACTAGTATCACAAGGGATTTTCCCATTTATAGCACATTTGTGTACTGATCCCGAGTTTAAAATGACAATATTGATGCCCTATTAGAGCTGTGCTGAAATGGACATTGTATGGTTGATGCTAAAAGTTGTCTGAACTCGATCTTTTCCCAGACTCGTGTTCTACTTTTTGTCTAGCTTAACAAATATAAATAAGCCCCAGCAACCTCCCCGCACCGCAGCGCAGAGAGGGACTAAGCTCCCACGTTGCATGTTTGCAATAGGTGGAGTTTCTTGACTGCAGATTTCAAATCAAGATCCTTCGTATTGGTGCGAGGAGGATTACGAGGCTGCGTCTAAATAATCATCTGCGTGCTGATTACTGAAAATAAAGTGGCATTATTGCTTATGG
This sequence comes from Strix uralensis, assembly GCF_047716275.1. Lineage (NCBI taxonomy): Eukaryota > Metazoa > Chordata > Aves > Strigiformes > Strigidae > Strix > Strix uralensis. The sequence goes on from NC_133992.1 coordinate 12,558,549, forward strand.
ATGAGATAAGGCAGCTCTGCCCTGGGAAGACGCAAGTGCGAGTTCTGTGGGAATTTTATGAGTCCTGGTGCGGTGTAATCAGCCGCCACCAGCTCTAATGGAAGGAGAGCCTCCGATCTGGGGGGGGATATATCCTGTGCCACGCAGAGGAAATGTTACTTCTGCAGAAGAAAATGATTTAATGTTGGTAGAAGGGTTATTCATTTATAAGGGATTAAAAATGACTTCCATAGAATACCTTTAATTTGTAATAATGGTCTGCGGGACTGTTTCCTGTCTAAAATAAACCGTTTGACTGGCATGTTCATTTTGAGCCATTTGGTTGTGTGGGGTATTAGAGGGGACAAAGGTATTATTTTCGGTTATTGTATATGCAGTTAGGGAGGACCCACAGTTGGTGCGGTCCTCAGTCACGGGGCAGCAGGGAGGTGTAAGGCTGGCCCCTGGCCCAGGCCTGGCCCCGGGCAAGCCGGACGCCTCACCTGCCTGGGGACCCGCGTGGCTGCCTGGCCGTAACTCGGCTGCCCGGCCCGGCTCGGGGGGCACCCCTCTGGCACCCGGCGGGCACCCCTCCGGCACCCAGCGCCCGGCTGCTTTTGTTAATTGCCTTAATGGGAGTAAAACAAGTAAAAGTTGAAGCCTGGGGTGTGCAGAATGCTTTCGGCTTTGAGGGATTGCAAAAAGAAAAAAAAAAAGGGGAAGAAGGAAACCTTTGCACTTGAGCTCTGTATATAATTAGCTGTGTCACTTTCTGAAGAGCAAGCGCTGTGTGTCTGGAGGTGGGTGACACTTTGTGCAGCCTGGACCCCGGTGGCTGCAGTCACAGGGCTCGCCCTCCTGCCGTGACATCCCCCTCCCGGAGCCCAGAGCTTCCTCTCGCACAAATCTCCTCCGCAAGGCCCCTTCGGGGTGGCTGCACCCATTCTGGGTGCTAATGCTGGACAAAGAGGGGTAGTGACTGTGCGGCACGCGGTCCAAAGGCACACAGGTGACAAAACACGGTCACCCTCCCTTGAGCTGCCCACAGATCAGTCGTGTGTCCTCTGGCAGGGCTTGATTTGTCTGTTCTCTGGGAAGTAAACAAGTGGAGAACTAGCTCGCTCTGATTCAGCCGATGGAGCGCCACCAGTTTTTAGGATTTAAGAACAGGTTTCGCTATGCTGGATGCTGGTTTTGTTAAAGTTTCAGGTTTTGGGATCACCAGAAAATCTCAGTTTCCTGGTCAGAAAAGACTTGGCTTCCAGTCTTTACATGCACGTTGAAAAGGTTGAAAAGGTGACCCAGAGTCTGCAACGCAGGAGAGCAGATAAACAAGGTCCATATTTATTACAGCTGAAATTCTCATGCTTTTTAAATTAGCACCAATGGGGGGAGGAGGAGAGAGGAATCTCACGCATATTTTTGTGAACCGTAATATTAGCAGCTTGGCAAAGGGCAGCATTCTCAGAAGGTCTGGCCAGTGCTGGTGTGCCTGGAAGCACCAGGCAATAAAGAAAGATTATGCAAAAATCCCCAAATTCTGAAAAAAATATCCAAAGAGCTGTCTCTCAGTGTAACTAAAGAATAAACAGCAAAGCGAAATAAACATACAGTGCTTGCAAATTTACTTTTGTTACAGATCAAAAATACAAGACAGAGCACTATCTGGTATTAAAATACAAGCAGAATTAATCTGAATAAACATTTCCAGCATGGCTGTTCCGGAAAAAAGGCATGTTCTCCTTGCGATGTGTGGTACAAAGTACTGATAATATAGCTGAATCCTGCTGTCCTGCTTTAATTCTCATGTATTTAGTGCAGAACTGTTGTCTGGTTTACTGGAAAGAAAAAAAAAAAACCCACAACGACCAACAGAGCCGATTTTGATTGGAACAGGCAGGATTAAAATGCAGGATTATCCCTGCAAAGGGCTATGTCGGGTATGCAGCTCACTGACCTTTTTGAGGAGTGAGTGTGTGTGGAGTTGTGCTAGAATAAATCCTAATGCCCGTGAACTTCCCGTGAGCAGGTAACACGCACACAAAGGGTGTCCTGGGCAGTGCTGGTGTTACCTGTGATCAGTACTGGGGGGCTGTGTGTGTGTGTGTACATTTAGTTCCAGTTCTCAGCCCAGTGTGTTTGTATGAATATGTGCTTGGAGATAATGTTCCTATAGGTTCTGGTGATATAAATAATGTATGTGGAGAAGCTCATAAATGTAAGCTCGAATTTTCCTCAGTAGTTTTTGTTCTCAATCACCTTGATGAAACAATCTTGAAGGCGCTCTCCTTTCCGTGGCATTTGGAATGAGTCCCTGACAGGCTGATTTTCCACCCCTGTTGTGATGCTGCTTTCTCTAGTTAATATTCCTCTGTAAGTGTCGTACCAAAGTAAACCAAAGGAGCCCAGCTCATGACACTAAGGCTGCATTTGCATTAATTATGCAGTCAGGGCTGGTGAGAAAATGCTGTCACAGAGAGAGAGGCAGTAAATGAGAACCCTCCGAGTGCGCCTGAATGAAGAGCATTAAGTTCATTTACATGGGAGCAGGACGAGCCGCTCAGGCTGGGGAGAGGGAACAATGGCATTTCTCTTGTCGGCTCGCCCGCCGTTATTGTTCTGCGGCTTAATGACTTAAAGGCAGAGTGGTTGTGCTGACAAAAAGACAGCCAAGATCCCTTTGGTATTAATAACGGCAATAATAATTAATAATATCCCACTAATGGGGAAGCGCATGCCGGCCCCGAAGTTGGCGAGGCCCTGCCCGGCGGGAAGGCCGCGGCCTGGCGCAGCGGGAGGGGTCCCAGGCCGCCACGGGCCCCTCGCGCCCCTCTTGCGCCCTGCAAATGTCGGTCGGTGCCGCCGCTGCGCCCCCTCCCGTGGCCACCGGGCCGGGGCCGGGCCCTGCCGCTGCCCGGGGAGGGCAGGCGGGAGGGGAGGGGGCCGTGGGGCCACGGGGCCGGGGCGGGCGGCATGGCGGGGCCTGCAGGGCCCCACGGGCCCCGCGCGGGCGGCCTCTGCGGGGCTGCCAGGCCAGGCCCCGCCAGCCAAGAGCAGGAATCTTTTTAGTTTGTTTATTTTCCAGTGATTTTTCATGTGTTTCCAGCATCCAAGGCTTTCGTTCTGTAGCTAAATTGCTCCTCTTGGTGCCAGGACAAATGGTTGAAAATGGCTCATTTCACCTCAGGAATTTCGCCCTCTCGGCTGCCAAGAACAGGCGTCCCCGCTGATGGGGTAACGCCATAGGGCTCCCCCATCGCCAGCCCACATCCCAAACCCACGGTAAAACACCAGAGACCTCTTTGGCTGATACCACAAATCGGGGATGTGAAATCGTGTATGAAAATATTTACTGGATATTGTACTGAGTAAACTTCACAGGAAAATAGTGTCGCAAGCCAGAGCGCCTCTCGCCCGGCCAGTGCTGCTCAGCTGCGCACTGCAGCCCGCGGATGTTAAATTAGGGCCCCCCTGCTCTCCTTCTGCCCGTCGGGTCCCCCTCTCCCGCCCAGCGCCGGGGTGTTTCTGTGTACGAAACGCTGTTGTCTCAGGGCTGTGCTGACAATGACGTCTGCCCTGGACTGAATCCAGATGACACCACTGATTTCACCGTTATTCACTTTACAGCAATCAAAGACTTCTCCAGGTTCCTCTTCTGCCGTCTGTGTGCACGTGTGCATCGTGCAGTTATGGAATGAAAGCAAAACGTGTGACCCATACGGTTACGGAGACAGAGATATGGAAGATGTTACATATGGGCGCTAGGGACAAATATTAATATGTAAACATATATAAAAAATTAAAAGTGTGCTTCTTGATCCTTTTATACATAAAGATTAATCTCCTAATATTATATTACGATACAATAGTTTGGGACTTTTTTCCCTCAAAATGTGGAGGTTTCTTTTAAAGTTCAAAACTTGTTGTCATCTCTGTTTATCTTCAAGACTTTCAGACACTTAAACTACAGTTAACATTTAAAGTGACTTTTTTTATTCATATGCTGACATAATTTTCCTTGGAATGATTTATATTTCAATAATAGCTTAAATTATGTTTTGCATTCTGCACTTTGATGTCATGCAGGAGGTGTCATCACAAGATAAACTTTCATATCTGAGAGTCAATAAATTGTGCTTAAGTAGTCTAATGAAAATATTGTAAATGACTCTATAGAGTTATATACAGTACAGATATGCAGTACAGATAGATACACATATATATTTAACAAAGGACTGTGTTTGATCATACAGTGTCATTAGCTTTGACACCATTGCATGGTACCAGTTTACAGTGATATGAATCCTATAATACTATATCATGCTTTTATCCACTAAATAAAAACCTGCCCTATGTTTTATTACAAAGTAGGTGGCCTGGAGGAAAAATATATGTATTCTTTCCTTTTGGAATAAAATATGCATTTGGGCTTCTCATTTCATCTCCAATCTGTGTTATTCCTTAAAAATGCAGAACTGCCTGAAGTCCTCTTTAATATTTAATTCAACAACTTTTTAATCTGTCATTATGCTGTGATGAAGTAAGCATCAAGTGTCGCTGAAAAAGATTAAATTATACTTGGAAATAGGAATTGAAATGATTTAGGGTTGGAGGCTGAATATTTGCTTTGCACAAGTAATAATAGTAGGAGCTTGGGTGAAGCACGGGTTTGGATCTGGCTCTAATGCCTCTGCCGATCCTCTCTCCCTGGTGGCTGCCCCTTGATTTACTCTGGCACTGCCAAGCTTTATTTGATTTAAATGGAGGTAGGAAGTGGAAATTCCACACTACAATACATTAATTACTCCCTGCTACTCCTTACACCGATTTTCTTTTTCTCTGTAAACATCATAAACTCTGATGGAGGCAACCCAATGGATAGCCGCTCCGAGCTACCCTATAATTTCTTGTTAACAAGCTTATCTTAAAATGGAAAAGCGGGAATAATTAATATCTACCTCTGGAAGAATGGATGATGTGAAACAGTGGAACACTTGTTCCTGTCCATTCATGAGGGATGCCCCCACGTAGCGAGGGGACTTGTGCCAACATCATCCAATTGCTTCACTTAGGCGTTCGCTCTCCCTTTTCTTTCTGAAGTTGCCTTTGAATGTCTCTGCCGGGTTCTGGAGAGAAAGGGCAGAGCAATATCACATGGCAGCCATGGGGCCTTGAGAGACCCAGATTCACAGTCTGCTCTATGTGAAGGCAAAGCAGGGCTTGTGCTCCCACCTGGGTCACGGTCTGTGGGCTCGGCTCTGCTGGGCACAGCCCCTTTCTCTGAGGGAGCGCTCGGCGCTGGGTGATGGGCTGAGGCTTGGAGGGAGCGGGGAGGGGATCTGTGCCCCCAGCCGGGGCGCCTGCGAGGCTGGACAGCTCTACACTCTCCCACACAACAGCTATTTCCAATCATATATAATAAAGGTAATTTTGGAATTGTGGTGCGTTTTCCAAGGAAGAATATCTTCGCAGCCTTAATGGCACCACTACCCGACAGAAGAAAAGCTGTCTCAGGGCACAGCTTTCTCTAAAGTATGAGGGAGGAGGGCCAGATTGTAGGGATATTATGGAAATTCCTTTAATGGCTACCTGTATCACAGGAAAGTTACGTCTGCCCTGCTGCAGGGTTTAGTCCAGAGTTTGATATACCTTGCAGTCCAGCTTGAGAAATGGGACCACATTATTTGTTTACAATTCTGGCAAACCCACTCTTTCTTACATAGCATATTGTAAAAAAGAATCCATTTCCTCATACCAAATGCATTATTTATAATTATTCTCCCTTCTTTGTAGAAATGTGACTATCTATATAAATAATTGATTGCAATTATTAATTGGGGAACACGCAGTATTTTTATACAACTCGTGTTATCTTGTGGTAGTTCTGAGAGCACCAGCAGCTCCGCATCTTGGATGCCGGGTTTCGGTCCTGTTCTCCGGCCACAGACACTCCTTCCCCACACCCAGAGGGGTGTCCCCGGGTTGTGGGGACCCCGGCAGCCATGCACCCCCAGCGCAGCGCTCCCCCCGGGGGTGCACGGCTGGGGTTGGTGCTGTGAGCTGTCCCCGCTGCGCTGGGCCCTGGGGCCGCTGGCCAGGCAGGGCTGGCAGTGGGGACCTGCCTGCTCCCCCCGGGAGCCTGTAGGTGCCTGCGAGAGCTGATCTGGTCTCGTGCAAAGGTGAATTTTGTCTGACAGGGACAGAACTTTTTTCTAGTCTAGAAAGATGTATAACGTACTGTCAGAGAACAAGCCTGATATGTGCTGCTGTAGAGCTGAGCACCTTTTAACCTCTTCAGACTGTAAATTCTGAGCAGTTGATATTTGAGTGTAATTCCTCTCAAAGTGGCATTATTATTTGATTGCAATGAATTACCTTTTTTAAAAAAATCATAAGTATAAATTCACTTGACTGATCCTGCAAATTATTTATGATGTAGTGTTTTGGTCTAGGATAACCTTTTAAAATAAATCAGTTTTTCAATAATAGTTCAATGTTTGCCCACCTAATGGTGTTCCCATTAAGATCTGCATTTGTCACCAACCTGCCTTTTCAGCTTGTGCGGGAGACAAGTTACCGCCCCTAAACCCACTATGCTTGTAGGGTAAAGTAAATGCATGTCTTTGTAGGAGAATAAATAAAAAGAGCAAGCTGAGTCAATAAGCGGGTTCAATTCATGCCTCTAGCAATGGCGGACAGCTCATTTTGTAGATGTGGGTGTTTTGTTTACATTTATAATGCAGCTTTATTTAATGCTGACAGATATAGCTTGTGGCAAATGATAGTCAGAATGTATGAGCAGTCATAATGCTTCTGTCTTCTTATAGTGTGCTGCTGAAAATAAGCAGTTCACCTCTGTTTTTATTGAGGAAAGGATATGAGACAGCTATAGCTTCGTGAGGCTATTTATTGAGTTGTTTTACTAGCTGTGAACATGCCGCTTTATAGCAGTTGTGAAAATGGACTTTGCTAGTGTGTGGGAAAGGAAATAACATTGCAGTATACAAGGGTAGTAAAAAAACCCTCTATAAATAATTTTTCAGACTGAAGAATATTCTCATTTAAACAGCTAGAGAGTCTGGTGATTTTTGCCAGATGCCAGCTTTTCCAGGGATGGTGTTGGGTTACAATTGCTCTATCAAATGCTGTTAATATTTTAATGTAAAAAAAAAAAAATTTGGATAAGCCCTTTCAAGCTGAGGTGTTCAAAATCTTCGTGGGAAAGTTTTGTGTTGTTGCCGAGTTCGGTATATTTACAAACCTATCAATATTTAATAGCACGGTGTGATCTTTAGATCCTCAAGTCTGGAAAGAAAGAGCCTGCCTCGTTTGGCAAAGCTTGCAAAATGCAGGTTTAATTCGGGCTTGACATGACTTTATGGTTTATGTTGATGCAGGCCACGCGTGGCTCCACGTGATGAATGCCCACACGCGGGGGGATGTGAGCGAGCTGTCTGCGTGCTCCATTGTACCGTAAGGAGCTGAGGATCCGGCTCAGAATTCGGGTCTGCAAATAGGGTTTGCCCCCCGGAACGGGAGGCCAGGCTTGGGCGAGGCAAGCTGCATTGCTGCTGCATTGCTGCTGCCAGGGCTCGGGCTCCTCTCGCCCCGTGCTGCCCGGGGGAGCCGGGGAGGCTGCCTGGGGGATTTGCCTCCTTCCACCCCATCTGCTGCAACGCGGGAGCTCCGGCACCAGCAGCTCGCGTGTGAGCGGGGGCCGCGGCACACACCTTTCCTCTCCCAGCCCCGTGGTCCCGGGGCCGGGGGTCTCCGGGGAGCGACGCCGTTTGGGCGTTTGCTGCAGGAGCCACCAAGCCGCCTGTGGTTACCTGGTGCTGTTGGTAACCGGCCATTTACTGCTGCTCCATGTTACTTAGCTTGTGGTATTTTGAATCTTAAATACGTAAGATGCGGTATTAAGGATTAGGCAGGATTTGAGGAGTTCGGTGCCTTTTCTATTTTTATTCACGTGTTCAGCAGCAGCACTGAGGGGCACAAATCATTTTCATGTATGCAAAAATAATTTCGAAAATGGTATTAGTCTCAGCAGGTGAGGCCTTTTGTTTCTTCCATGTTTATGTACAAATTCCTAGGGAACACTAAATATTAAATTGAAATAACCCTCCCTTATTATTACACAGCCATGGATTCAATTTAATTCTCTTCAGATAAGGTTTTTCTGGACACATATTTGCAATTGCCTGTCCTGTAAATACAGTTCAGACTACAGCCAGTGGCTTGTTCCTACCCTTTCTGCAGGAAAGGCACTGTATTTCTGTGCTTTCGGATTTTTTGGATGCAGACACTTCTCTTCTCATTGTTATTACGTTTATGGATTACAAGAGTGCTGTAAGATGTCCCCCTTCCCCCCTTAACTGGACAGAGAAATGGGTTAATCTCTGCACAGAGCTATTCCTCTACTTCACCACCTGTTTCCAAATCCCAGTTGCCAAAGGAAGAAAAATAGAGAGCCCAGCCTGAGCCTGAAGACTGTGGGGATGGCAAAGCCCTGGCACCTATTGCACACAGGGACCGAGGCTAAAAATGCAGGGTAAAAATGAGAAAGAATTTGCTATGTGTGTTTTGTTGTGGCTGGCAAACAAGGTAGCTCTTTAAATTGCATCACTACTGTTCATGTTTTATGGCCACCTGGGCTTCAGACATTCGGTGCTAGTGTATAATGCCTTCTCACGGAGAGCACAAGGACTTTTAAAACCTTTGCTCTCCTCCTCTGACAAGATACCCTGGAGATTCAGAGGTGAGACTACAATCAGCCAAAACTCTACATTTTATTCTTTACACTAAGGAATTAGTCTCATTTTTATGAAAATAAATATATGGTCTAGCTCTCCTAATAAGACTGTCTCCACTGTGTTTAAGTAATAATCATTTATTGTTTAAATACAGTAGAGGCTGTAACAAAATGCTGTCAAGAGCCATCACACTCATTAACCTGCCAGCTAATTAGCCTCCTCCTGCCTGATTGCTGACAAGTTCTTCAATCTGAACCTATCGCTGTTGTGTCAGCGCTGAAGCACCAGGCGAAGTGGAGGAGGGCTCCATTAGATGTTTGCGAACAAAGTCTGTGCATTAAAGGTTTGTTTTCTGCACTCCAACAAATGTTACAGCATTAATATTCTCAGCTATAATTAAATTGGCAACTCTTAATTATGGTAATTAGTGCATTAACCATTTCCTTCCCAGCGTCACTCCCGGGCGAGGCTCAGGAATTCAGGACGAAAGCGGAGGCGATGCCCTGTGCGGCTGGCGTGCCCGGGGTCAGAGCCTCTCCTGCCCAGGGCTGCCGGCGGCCGCAGAGCCGAGCGCGGGGAGAGGAGGAAGCAAAGCCGGGGTGGGTTGGCACCAAAGACCGTGTACTTGGTGTTATGGAAGCACCTATGGAAGGATAATGAAAGCGAATATCCGCACTTAAGTGGACCAGGGTGCAAGACAGCGCTTTGGCTGGCAGTGGTAGGAGCAGAGCGGAGCAGATTGTCCCTTCTGCAGTCTCCCAGGCTCTGGAATTGGTCGCCCAAATTTTCTCTCCCAGAGAATTCAGGAAATGATTTTTTCCAGTCTCAGTGGGTTGCCTTTGAACTAATGGTTCACATGACCAAACCAACCTGTGAATTGCTGTGATTTGCGTTAGTGCCCCAGGATTTGGAGTGCCTCAGCAGCAGCCTGACAGCAGGGCGCATGTCCCCGGCGGCGCGGAGAGTCACTCGAAGGACCTGACAGATGGAGGCCGTAGTTCAGAGGATCTCCAGTCCGTCTCTGTTGCCCTGTGGCACTGTGTTCAGAGGGGAAACAACCTGCTTTTGGTGCAGCGCATGAGGGCTGGCTGCACTGGTGCCTTGGGGTGATTGGAAATAGGTGTCAATATATTTTTGAGGCCTTAGTTCCTAGTGCTTTTTAGCCAAGAATCGTGAGGGCTTTGTAGAGTGACCTAAGTACCCCCAGCCTTACTCGCCTTCTGAAGAAACTGAGGCGTAGGGAGAAGTGGGTTATCTGAAATCATACTGCAATTTTGGCATAGGGTTGGGGCTGAGACCTGGGTGCCTGGTCTCAGTGCACAGCTGTCACGCTCCTCTCCTTTGTCTGGGACCCAGATACAGTTTGGATTTCACCCGACGTGAGCCTGGTTAGTCCCTGTTCTGCTTACAGGGGTCGTGGGTGGGAATGGTTTGGAAATCAAGGCAAGGTGAGTGCTAAATGCTAAACAGCCACTGAGTAAAGGGCTGGTGCTCATCTGAGCTAAATTGGAGACATAAAGATCAAATAAATGTAAGAGCAACTCCCAGCCCTGGAAGTAAATTACCCCAGCGAGGCCAGGCGGGAGGGTCTGATGAACCTCAGCGCACCTGCAAATGATGCTGCACGTTCCTCCGCACGCAGACGCGCCAGGCCAAAGCAAACGCCTCTGCTGGAGTCGTGCTGAAGAGAATCTTTCCAATCAGCCCTGAAACCTGGCTCCAAGTTTATCCCCTTATTTCAGGGAAAAGGGAAGTTCTGCCCTGACACCTCCAGTGTAAAACAGCAGCTTTTCAGGGGTAGCAATTCTTGCTGCTTTCAAAGGGGGGAAAAGTGTTACCTTGATACTAGCTTTTTTTTTTCCTTTAGCGCATAATAATTCTATGTATATAGTAAAAAGGGAGATAACCCAAGGCAAATTTAATTTCAGATTGGGTTTTTGCTTAATGTATTATTCATAGTATTATTTATATCATCACTTAGACATATCCCTGGCAATAAACTGAAAACTTAACTTAAACAATAACGGTCACCTCTATTTTGGGGGCGATGGTGGGCTGGAAGCCTTTGGCTCCACTTCATCACACTGCAAGGATTTTAATAAAGGATGCAGTGTGGGGGAGGGTATTTAATGAGGGGCTTGGAGGGGGGTTGTTTTGCAGCTTTTTTTTTTCCCCCAACATTTTTGCTGCATGACCTGGTTTTGCATTTTTCTGCATCTCTGTTCATCTAATTAGGATGTTCTAAAAAGACCTGGACCACTTATTGTACAGAACTGTAGCCTGTGGGTATTTAATAAGGAGCTTTCAGTGGTACATTTGCATCTTTTGCTTGGGGTCTGAATAGCGAATTACCTTAAAGATCATTAGAAGCGCTGCTGTATTGTTAAAATCAGGCCACGATATTCTAATGACAGTTTAAAACTTGAGGCGTTCCCCGTAACGCGGTTCAGCCCAGCGTAATTGTGCGTTGCACGGGTGACCCTGGTGTAAGCTGCTGATACTCCCAGCTCCTTGCACCGCGGGTTGCTGCCGCCAGGTAGGTTTCCACCCAAACACCCAGCCACTGAAGGAGCACGGTGGCGACAGCAATAACAATGAGCCTTTTGCTTGTGTGCGCTCAAGTGTGTGGCTATTACACCACGCCAAAGCCTTCCAGGGAAGAGATATGCAATTTGGAGCCAATGAGCAGAAGGCGCTGATGCATCCCTCGCCACCCTGCGCCGCTCCCGGGCCCGTCCTGGCTGGCTTCTGTGGCCAAGGGCACTCGGTGGCCCCACTGCAGGTCGGGGCCGCGCACAGCAGCGGGCACCGTCAGCCTTGGGCGCTCGCTTGGTTTCCTGGGATTTGCGTTACGTTGTGTTGCGTTGCGTTGGGGTGTTTCCCAAACCGCTCTGAGAACGGGCAGAGAAGCCGGGGCATAGGGACAGCCCTTGGGGGGCTGCGACCAGCGTGGCCAGCTCAGCCGAGGTGCTGAGCCCCTTGTGCACCCTGGGGCTTGGGTGCCCTGGCGATCCCTGGCTTCGCCCAGCTCCTCCTTCCCAAATGCGCCCTCTCTCCATCAGCTCCCTTTGGGGAATGTTTCCACTTCCCACGACACGTTTGGTGGGGCTGACAGGCTTTGTGGCCGCTCGGGTCTTACGACACAACTTGGAGAGGTTTCCCGTGGAAACTTTCCCATTACGCTTGCCAACCGAGTGAAAATGCCAGCTGAGTGCTTCTCCTGCTCTTTATTACAACCTAGATAAGTGTTGGTGTTGTCTCACAGTGTGTGCAGTATTCGGCATTTCCCAGCTTTCTGGCTGTTGTTTCCTGGCCACAAAAGTGACGCCAAGCCCCGACTCCAGGCTGGCTGCTCCGGGGCCTGTGTCCAGGATCTGACGGGGCCTGTGCAAACACGGGACCCCCGTGTTGTCTTTCCTGCAGCCTCCCTTGAACGCTGGCAGGTCAAACGTTACAGGAACCAAAACCTCTTTGTCCTGAGGGAGCTGCTTTATCTGGGGCTGAGAGGGGCAGTTGAGCCAAGCCTCAGCACTTTTTCTTGAATAAATAAATCCTGGTGGGGGAAGCTGGGCTCTGATGAAGACCCGTGCTGAGGAATTGCGTGGAGAAATGAGGTACCTTCAGGTGAATCCGGTGCTCAGGCAGGTGAATGCTTTTAGATGGTTGAAACTGCCAGGAATAATCTGGTGATTTGGCGGAGGAGCTGTTTGTGCAGAGAAGAATTTCTCTTTAAAAAATTCAGTGTAACCAGCATTATTTTTTTCCTCTGGGATCCCAGACAATGAATGCACAGGCCTGTTCATTAATATCAGTTGTCTTCTGCAGGGAGTATCCAGATTTGTCGTGCCAGGTTTTAAATTTTTAATGTATTACCAGTTCTTACGCAGAGCAGGCCTTTTCTTTGTTCTTTTTTATACTAATACTGTTTTGTATTCAGCCTTGCTCTCGTCTGATACATCTCTTAGTATCCCTTATAAAAGCTCTCCCCTTATCAGCGCCTGTTAGGTTTGACAAAGTCTGTCTTTGTGAGTTTCTGCAATGTACGCTTCCAATTTTCTTTTCAGAAGTGCTGGGTGGTGTTTTGTGCAGTAATTGCTACATGCAAATCCGCGGCTGGTTTGGCGATGCTGGTGCGGTGGCTCTGCGGCACGGGACCCCAGCGCCGAGGTGTTGGTCGCCGCACTCGGCACGCGTGGGCCACCAGCAGCGTCTCCGAGCTGGAGGGGGACCCGGAACCGCCGCGGGGACCAGGAACTGCCGCAGGCATCGGGGACCACTGCGGGGACCAGGGCTCTCGCCTCCTCACTCTGCCTCCTGTTTGCCTGCAAAGGGAGTCGTGGAGGATGGCTGCAAGAGTTTTTCTAGTGTTTATGATTATCAGAAACTTCTGTTCCAGCCTCTTTCCCCTCTGAAAACGCTGCCGCTTGCTGTGGAAGCGAGGGGGAGGCTTAGGGCCAGGGCACACGCCGTCGTTGTCGTTGGGACAGCGGCCCTGCTGCCCCGTGCGCAGCGTGGCGATGGCTGCACGTGTCGTGGAGAGCCCTCGGGTGTGTTCTGGGGTGCGACGTGTCGAGTGGAACCAGACCGAGCGATTTGTGTGACAAAGTGTAACTCTTAAAAATCATGCTCGTAAACATAAATAATTAATCACATTATAGTTTTTATCATCCTTTTCCTTCCTAGCAGTACTAATAAGTAGCTCATCTTCTAGCAGCACCTGTTAAACCCGAAGCTGTCAGTCTTTATTTCCCCCAGAGAGATGGAGAGAAATTTGTTATGCAATAATTTCTCTTTTACTTTGTGATGTGACTTTGGTGTGTTTTCTGTTGATCTGTGTGTACACAACATGCGAGATTTGTCTCCTTTATTTGCTCGGTTCGTGCCTGCACTCTGCCGACCTGGGTTGGCACTGGAGGTGCCGGTCGTGGTCCTCTCCAAGCGCTGCCGGTGGGAACAGCCACCCTGAGCACCCATGGGAACAGCCACCCTGAGCACCCACGGGAACAGCCACCCTGAGCACCCGCGGGAACAGCCACCCTGAGCACCTGCGGGAACAGCCACCCTGAGCACCCGCGGGAACAGCCACCCTGAGCACCCATGGGAACAGCCACCCTGAGCACCCGCGGGAACAGCCACCCTGAGCACCCATGGGAACAGCCACCCTGAGCACCTGCGGGAACAGCCACCCTGAGCACCCATGGGAACAGCCACCCTGAGCACCCGTGGGAACAGCCACCCTGAGCACCCACGGGAACAGCCACCCTGAGCACCCGCGCCGGGGCAGCCGTGGCGTTCGGCTCTGTGCCTCCACGGTGCTGCTCTGCTCCTGCACCCCTCTGGGACAGGCAAAGCGCACGGACCCGTTGGAAAATTCGGGTTGCGTTGTAAATCGTGTTTGCCTGCAGTTTATGGAATAAATACAGGAATAGGTGGAGATGTTGTGTGACACGGGTGGGGACGGGCCCTTCCCCAGCTGTCCCCAGGTCATGGTGGCCGTTGTGCCGGAGGAGCACAGCCGGCCGAGGGGCCCCTGGCTGAGCTGAGGGCTGGAGCTGCCCCGTGCTCAGGGCCGGAGAGATGGGGAGAGGCCATGCGACAGCCCCCAGTGGCTCCTTTGGGGAAGAGCACCAGCATTTTGAGAATAACCTTTATTTCCACTTGATTTCCTTCTTACAATGGGTGTTGCTAAACAGTGCCTCCTCCCAGTGAGACCCATTTTGGGGGCCACCCAGCTGGAGTGGACAAACCTCTCCCCATCCCTCCCGTGCCCCTGCTGCACCCCTCTGGCCTGTGCCCTGGGACCCCTCCTGGGGGGCAGCCTCACCCCGTGTCCCCTGAAGCAGCACCAGGTCCCTTGTTTCCTGGTGGCCCCAGGCTTGTGGTTAAGGGCCGTGGTGGCTCTGCGGGTGCTTTGCCCATGGGGGTGGTGCGAGGGGCCGGCAGCTCCGCATTCCGGCAGCCCGTGGGGCTGCTCCCCGGGCTGACCAGCACCAGTTCCAGTGCTGGGCTCACTGGGAGAGGACTGCACGCCTGCAGGTGCATCTCGCCCGCACCAGGAGCGCTGCTTACGCATGTCGCGTTGCTGCGCGGCTCAGGGCCCGTTTGCCCTCTCGGGTCAGCTCTGCCTGGCCACCCTCCCCGTCACTACCCGCGCCTTTCGCTGCCGATGCCCTGCTCCCTCGGGTGCCCGTGCCGTGGGGAAGGTGCTGCACGGGGCTGCGGCTCCATTTGCACTGGCTGTCCCTCTCCTCTTCCTCAGTTTACAGCCCTGAAATTCCAATTTAATACTCATGCAAAGAGGGCTGCAATAAATCTTGTAGTCAGCATTAAATATTGTTTGTTTTAGCTGCCTTGCACTTCATGTTTCCCCTTTTAAGGGGAGAGCCATTACGAAAGGTTAGATTCACAGTTAGTGGCGCTTTAGCTCTCCCTTTTGAATCAGTGAGGTTGCCGTTTTATTGCTCTCTGACTTGCACTTCAGTGATGAGAGTAAACTAGCATCAGATTAAAGGTCAGCAAATCCCATCAAAGAGAGGAATATTAGGGGCACAGATAGTTGGAGAGGCAGCACACCACTGGGTATTGACAGGGTGATTCCAGGGTATCACTCAGCAGAATTATAGCTGCCCAGAGAGTCAGTACTGCTTTAATGAGCCTGTGTGAAGAGGAAGAGGGTGGATTTATGTAGTTCCTCATAATTTTCTGTAGAGACTGTTATTGCAGACATTCTGTAGAGTGTTCTGGTCTTTCATTTAATTCAAAGGTCCTGGAGCTTTTCCATCCAAAGATTCCTTTCTGTTAGCTCAAATCAAAGCTGACATCTCTGCCTTTACCACCTGAAGCACCCGCTCAGGGAAGGGCTTTTCCCCGGCAGGTTCGAAGTCCTCTGTGCTGGTAACCTAATCTGCGGGTCCCGTGCTGGGGGCTCGCTGGCTGCGTATTTCACCTCCGGACAGGCAGCTAAAATGATCATTTCTGTTTCATTCTGAAATGGGCGTTCGAAAAAGATGAGAATTTACAGTGTGTTCTTCTGTGATTTCTGGGCTGGGAATCCCACGTAGTTTCTGTCCCTATCAGGTAAGTATTACCTTTAGTGCATGGTTTGCATGAATATATATGTGCTTTCTTTGTTTTGCTGAAATGCAATTAAATAAAATACAGACAGCGCGGAGATGTGCCTCGCACAGCCCCATCAAACTACAGGTACATAATGGCATGTAAACCTCTGCACGGAGGAGAACACCATGAGAGACAACAAAGTCGGCAGCATTTATTTCTGCTCCTTCCTCTCCCTTTGTTGCCAGTATATCAAGCAGGAGATCTAATGTTTATGCTGGGCAATAACAAAAGAGTTCCAAACGTTGTCCAAAACCAGTGCATTTTCTCTGAAAACAGAGCAGCTGGAGCACTTCTCTGTGTACCTAGTTACATTATAAGGCTCACTTGGTATTTATACAGCTTTTGTTTACAGCTTGCTAAAAACAACAATTTATGAGCAACTTTACCGATCAGTTTAGAATCTGTTCAGTTTTATTACCCAGTGTAGATATCCATTTATGTGATTTATTGTTAGGAAATTCTACATGTATAAAACTTTGATCATATTTTTACATAAGTGTGTGATTTTGCAATGTTAAAGCGGAGACCTCGTCCGCCTGATTTCCCGCCGGGGAGCGGCCGCGCAGCCTGCGCCGTCCTGCTGCCAGCGACCCGCCGCAGC